>NC_053446.1:41176267-41476267 GCF_007990345.1 Gossypium hirsutum | reverse complement strand
TTTACACTTCAAACATGAACCTACTATTTTATTTTCTTTCCACTCCCGTTTCCTATGCATATCACACAAGATATAAACATTACACTCAACCATAGTCGTAAGCTAGTCTTTTTGAAGACTAACCACATGATAAACCATTTTAATAAAGATTACAAACTTTAAACCTTACCACCCTTTTATGATTACAAACATATTTCTATCTAGACATTTACCATCTCAATGCATAATTTTATAAATTTAATGTGGTGTAATCCATCCACAACTTGGCCAAAGCCTAAGCATACACACCAAACATGCTAGCCAAATATACATATAGTATAAGCATTATAAGCATGGATAAGCACCACATTTATTTATGTATCAAACTTATCAACATGAGTTAATTCATAAACCATTTCTGACATTGCTAAATACCAAATCATATACCAAGTATACCACATACACATACTATGAAACTTTATTTTCTCACATGAACTTTAACTATAACTAATAATGCACAATTATAAACATCATTTCTTTTCAATCGTTTATCGATTATAATCGAGCATATGGCCAATTATACACATATCATTCATATGATCTTCCAATTTTCCTCCTCCTCCTCTCCATTCCATATCCTTAATGTGTATAACACACTTAAACAACATTAACTACAATTTCACTATTCACTCACATGTATATTCAAAGCTGTCTATTCAAGTCAGAGTCACTAAATTTTTTTTTACCCGGTGCTACAGAACTCCAAATTAAGATTCGTAAATTTTACCCAAAACTAAATTCATATATCTTCCTACCATAAAATTTTTAGAATTTTTGGTTTATCCAAATAGTACAGTTTATTCTTTAAAATTTCCCTTGTTTCACTACTCAATAGTTCTAACCTCTCTTCACTAAAAATTAATTATCTCATTGTAAAAAATTCAGATATTGTTTCTATTTGTTTCTCTTGAAAATAGATTCACTAAGGATTTTAAACATATAAAATTTATCCCATAATTAGTTTTGTACAATTTTTGACAATTTTCGAAATTCAGAACAGAGGATTCCAAACTTATTCTGACTCTGTCTAACTAAAATTTAAATATCTCAAAATATATAACTCTTTTGCTTGATCTAATCCTTTTATGTGAAAATAGACTCATAAAGCTTCAATTTCATATATTATTAAGCCTCTAATTCAATCTCCACCATTTTTGGTGATTTTTCAAAGTCACACAACTGTTGCTGTCTAAACTGTTTTATTGCTAAATGTACTCTTTCATAATTTCACTTTTTCACTTTCAATCACAATTCAATTCAAAATTCACTTTTCCATTTCTAAGTCGATATTCAATTCAATTCCACACCTATATTCATTATTCAATTACACTTAGTCAATTTCCCGATGAACACTTCGGAATACTAACAGATACTCGGTGGATTCAGCACATAGCAACCACCTTATAAATCAATGATGTCTGGTGGAATCAGCACATAGCAACCACCGTACTAATTAATGGTGTTCGATTCACATAGTATCCTATACATAGTACTATACATGTGACCATTACCATCCGATACACGTAGTAGCCTGCACATAGTACTACACACGTGATCGAAACTATCCGGTACGCATAGTAGCCTACACATAGTACTACACATGCGACCTATCATTCCGGTACACGTAGTAGCCTGCACATAGTACTACACACGTGACCATAACTTTCAGTTTTACATAATGGCCTACACACAATCCGTGCCACAATCTGATCATTTCTGTCACTTCATTCGTATCCCTTTTTATTCTAAAGGTTCATTCGGGAATTTTTCACTTTTCTTTTTATCGATCAATTTCAATTTCTCGTCTTTCTTGATTTATAACAATACGTTTAACTTATATAACATTCACACTATTCATTCCAGTCCAAAAATCATACTTTGGAAAAATTACATTTTTGCCCCTAAAGTTTCACAAAATTATGATTTTGCCCCTAGGCTTGTAAAATAATTTTTATTCAATTTCCTTGCATTTTAGGCCTAGCTGAACCATTTTCACAACTATAGTAGTCCACAATACTCACTTATTCACACACTTGTGACATATTTTATAACTTTTACAAATTAATCATTTTAGGCATTTTCATCGATAATTACTTAGTACAAATCGTTTATCACACTCCAAACATTCATATTCTTCCATAAAACATCAAAATTCATGCATATCATTCATGGGTAAATTTTTAAACACAAACCCTAGTTCAAAACAATGGTAAAAATAGGTAAATCTTGTTACGAGGATTTCAAAAACGTAAAAATCATTAAAAATGGGGATAGAACGGACTTACAATCGAGCTTGGAAGCTTGAAAAACCCTAGCCATGGTTTCTCCATTCAATTTTCAGCCTAGGGGTTGAAGATGGACAAAAATTGGCTTTTAATTTTGTTTTTAATTCATTTTAATAGCTAAATGACCAAAATGCCCTTAATGAAAAACTTTGGAAACATGCCTAACCACACCCATTTTTGTCCACCAACTTAACCAATGGTCTAATTACCATATAAAGATCTCCAATTTAAAACTTCATAACAATTGGACACCTCTAACATATAGAACTCAACTTTTGCACTTTTTACAATTTAGTCCTTTTGACTAAATTGAGTGCCCAAACGTCAAAATTTTCGAACGAAATTTTCATGAAATCATCTTGTGAAATCGTAGACAATAAAAATATAATGAAAATAAATTTTTTTCCCGAAACCATTATTCCGACTAGCCCCAAATTTGGGCTGTTACATATAACATATTTATAGACATATGAATCATATAATTACACCAAGACATTAATATTCATTATCAAACTATACTAATCAAAACATTCATATCATATAATCCAATATAAACAACGACTCAAATCAAAGCAATCCATGCTTCCTTTCATAAACATATATACACAAACATATCATTGTACATAAATCCAACTCAAGAGTAATTTAATATTAAACGTAAAATTTCATGTCCCGTTGAACTATAGTAAATTGACTCGGATACTCGGGTTTCCCACAAAACACACTAGAGAGCATCGAAATGCCAACAGAGGCACCGAAGTGCGATCCCGTACAAGCGCACGTACTAACCATATTGGCATGCCAATCGTATCCTAATCGTTTACTACATTTAACCAGACATTGTATTTAAGTTCATAATATTAGTAAATCAACCAGTCAGAGGCACTTATTATTTCTGTACACATACTATAGATCTATTAAATTCATTTCAATATTGTGTAACCACAAAATTTACCACTAACAAATATTCATTTTCCATTTGTATTTAATTACAACATTTGATAATTTACGTGCAAACAATGAAATTTCAAATTTATTACAATTTAACCAGAAATTGATAGACATAATCATAAAGAAACACACACACAAACACACACACACACACACACACACACATTTACACTACAAACTTACTTTGACAAATATAGTTGTAAAAAAAAAGACAATGACTAATTCGACACATTAGCTTTACCTCGATTTATATCCATTTGATTCGTTTCCTAATCTAAAAAATAATTTTCATACTATTAAACCATTCAAATAAATCAATATAATTAATTCAACTTATAACCCTTATCAATGGAAATTTACACAATTACCCTTAATTTTTTTACCTTTATGCAATTTAGTCCCTAAACTCGAAACTTGCAATTTAACCACTTTTAATTAAAATTCATGCTAGCCAATTTCCCCTTAGTCTTATAGCAGCCCATATTTCCCTCATTTCACACAATTTACTTTGAATTTTACTATTCAACAAATTAATCCCTAAACATTAAAATCATCAAAAACCACTTAACAAAATACTCATATTTAACTACCAAATTTAATAATCTATCAATTAAAATAAAGAACACCTCAAACTCATTCATGGGAAGTCCCAAGACTTTTAATAGTTTTACGAATTGACCCCCATGCTAGGTAAATTAAGCTACAATGATTTCAACAACAGAAAAATTACTAAAAACGAACCTCAAAATCTCACTCATGCATTGATGGAAGCTTGGCCAAATTTCCTTGCCCTAAAAATGGTGCTTCATCGATTGGAGAAGAAAAAATTAAATCAAAAATATGTTTCGCTTTGTTTACTTTATTTTTAACTTAAGTTTCTTTAATTATAAATTAATTTATCACATATAATAACTAAAAAAATAGTCACTAGCCATGTATGCCTTTTTAAATATGGAATGATTGTTACTTAAGCCCTTGCACCTTGACTTATAACCTATTTAATACCTTTTAACCATTAAAAGCTAACTTTTGCTACTTTTACAGTTTAGTCTTTTTTCACTTAGTTATCTATTTAAACGTTAAAATTTCTTAACCAAATTTTAATATAACCTTAATAATACTCCGTAAATATTTTCAATTTATAACAAGGTCCCGATACCTCCTTTTTTAGAACCACTTGAACCTAATTATTTGATCAAATAACATAAATTGTCAAATTAAAATATATTATACTACTATATTTGAAATATAATATTTACAGACTCGCTCGTCGAATTTGTGGACCTGAAACCACTGTTTTCGTCACTACTGAAAAACGAGTTGTTACATCTTCTATTTGTCATTGATTAAAATAAGGTTTTTCAACCTTTAAAAAGATGTAGTCGAAACTCCTCTTGTATCATTTGATTTTCAACATTAGTGAATTTTCTTCTCCTCTACTCGTGGTTTTTCCCAAAAGGGCTTCCATGTAAAACTTGTGTGTTGTATTTTTCTTTCTTATTAATTTACGATCGTTTTATATTTCCATTATCGACGTTCAGTTTTAATAGTTACCCAAGTGTGAGTATGAAGAACAAAGAGATTAATTTGCAGTAAGTCATAGTATCTCAATCAGTGATTAATGTCATTTTAATTCCTTATTTCCATTTCCAATTACACACACCAATATAATCGAATTTTATGTAATTAAATTCCTATAATATAGTTAAAAATGTACTAAAATTAAACCGTATGAACTTACTTGAATAAATTGCATCAATGACAAAGGTACAGGGACTATTCGATAATTTCTCTTTCCCTCGATTTTCCACTCATTCATGATCTAAAATAATATTTCCACTCAATTAACTAATTCCAATAGTAAACTTAACTCATTTTATCCAATTAAGGTATTTTTGGAATTTTTACAAAATTGCCCCAATATTTTATTTTTATTTAATTTAGTCCCTAAGCCCTAATCATGCAAATTAACCATTTTTATTTAAAAAATTAAGGAAAATTTCACCAATCGAGCCCTCAACTCCAGTGTTGCAATATCTTGTGAAGCCTAGGGTTGAATACTTCTCCTTCTTCCTTGTGTTGTTGCTATGTTCGTTAGCTGCTACCTTATGTTCTTGCTTCTTTGGATCTTCCATAAGAAATTGTGTGAGAGGAAAAACCGCCTCCCTTCCTTTCTTTCTCTTTCTTCTTTTTATAAGGTAGGTCCTCATCTCAGCACACACTTTTTTCTCCCTCTTTTTCAGGTGCATATTTCTGGTACAAGTATAGCTGGCTGAAAGTGGCATGGATTGACAACTGAGTTAGCATCTTCCTGGAATTACCATGGCATTTGTGCTGGCAATCTATCCAGCCTTTTGTAATGAAAAAACTTCACTCCTTCACTTATTTTCCTCCTTTCTGCACCTATTATAAACAACAAGCAATTCCTTTCCTCCAACAACTAAAAGTAACTTATAGTGACATTAAAAGCACAATCCAATCTTCATGATGCAATGTTATAAAAATACTAATATAATTTCCTAAAATGCAACAAAATTTACTGAAGTACGAACATTTAACCAAGTCCAGAGGCTTGAAATATAACACTTTTCAAGAGTTATCATACCCCTGAACCTGAGTTATTGATTGTCCTCAAGTAAAATATGCATGAATGCATGAATGAATGAATAATTGCCACCACAATATAATTACCTTTTTTAATGTTATACTATGTAGAGCATATTTTATACTTCATTTCTCAGCAATCTTCTGTTTCCAAAAATTTGCTCAAGTTTCATAAGCTTGTTTAGGAAAAAGAAAAAGTGCAGAAAATGTTGCCCTAAAAATAAAAATTTCTAATTACTCATGCAATTTTAACTATAGAAAACACCTCCTAATGTACTTAGTCTATCTGTTATCTAAGCTCAGTTTCCTTTTAACAGTATGGCCTTGCATAACTCAATTACAAGTATTCTTACTAAGGGATTCATCTTGTCACATGATTTTCTTTACTTGACAATCTCAATGGAGCATACACTAAATTGCCAGGAATTCCATCATGTTGCAATTTGAATACTTACTCATGAAGTTAAGGCTTTTAACTTAGAAGATGGATGGAGCAAACAACTACCCCCTCAACTACTCAGCCTAGCACTATAGTAGAGTGTCCCTAAACTACTTCTTTTATTGAATAACTGTTACTTATACTTACTTTTCTAATCAATAACATGATAGAGCAAACAAGGTGATGCTAACTTACTAGGAAATTCTAAGCATTAGAGTATTTGATGACATTTTTTTTTGAATTTTCTTAACTATTGCCACTTTATTCATTATTGAGTATTGCCAGTGTACTCAATTTAGCTTCAAGAATCTCCAAGTTTATTAAAAGAAACTTACTATAAATCAATTGTAATTGAAATTAGTGCATTCTACTTTTAGAGGTCAACTTCCAAACAACTGTCCTAAGCTAAACTCACCTAATTCACTGTCACAATTTTCTAGGAATGTCGAAGAATTAAATTCGTCATTAAACATCATAGGCAAAAATATACTCATTATTCTAACAATTCTTTAGCATTTATGTGTCATGGAAAAATGAATGTCAAAGATAAAATGAAAAACTATTCGAATGCAACCTATATGTACAACACAGACCCAAACCTAAGGGATGCATTCTCCTCAATGCATGAAAAGACAAAAATTATGAATGCATGCTAAAATGAAATGAAAAACAAATAACATAAAAAATGAATGAATCTTGGAGTGACATTATTGTTACTTTATTTTGAACGAGTGGATTTTCGTGCAACATGCTTGTAGCGCTACTTCCTTTTCAACATGTTGATTGGCACCTTGTCTTCCTCATCATCTAATTTTATGAGATCATCAGTCAATTTATTAACCTCATGATCTTGAAGTGTCATTGGCCCAGTCTATTGAGGTAGAATGGGTGCAGTCGCATCTACAGGTGGTGCAGAAGTTGGGTTTGCTTTTTCTCCGTCATGTTCAGTCTCAATACTCATTGATTCAATCTTCTTCTTATCTCCCTCTGGTCCTTTTATGGCTTTCTTTTCAATGGCAGGGTGTGTAGGGGTAGGTTCGGCTTCATCACCTTTGCATTAGAGAGCAGTTCTTTGGGTAAGCTGGGGAACACAAGCATAAGCTTGGTAAAATTCCTCTGAAGGGATTTTCTTGATAGCAATGTCCAACTTCCTCACATAACCCTAGAATAGAGCCATTTATTCTTGTGCCCTGCCCAAACTAGTAGATATTCGTGATTGCTGCTTCTCAAACAAACTAAACTTCTTGTGCTACCTCTTAAGAGAACTGAGCACTTGTTGCTCAAAGACATTAGTAGAAGTGGAAGGGGTTGTTGGGGCACAAGTTGGTATGGAGGATGTAGAGGCAAAACCAGGAGGTGGATGTCGTAGCAGTTCCTCCCCTAAAAACCTCATAACAATTGCTTTGTAAAGGCCTCTTTGTTTGGAATCATATCTTTATTTGCTTGAACTGGGAATTTCAAACGTTGGAAAAAGGTAGTAATAAGGGAAGGAAAATTAAGATTGCCACATTCTTTTGGGCACACCTATGAAGCTCTTTAAAAATAATTTTTCCCACGTTTATTTTCCTCCAAGTCATTACAGAATGGAGTAGTAGCATTCGCTCATTTAAAATTGTAAATTTATGAGTAGAAGAACTCAGACGAGATTTGAGGATGTGGTACCAAACTCGACAATGGGGTTTCAAAGGAACTCATTCTTTAGTGTAGCAATATTGTCTAGACACTATCTACTTGGTTCCTTCCACACATAGATCCTTAGGAACTTTATATAGGCCCTCCGCCATGATTGTTGTGGCAAACTGAGAGTGCTCATATTGACCATCAGGTAAGCCATACTGAGCATTAATAGAGTACTCATAAAACAACACTGAAACACCTCTCACATATATAAAAGCATTGTTGGGAGAGGTCAGGTGGGCATAAAACTCCCGCACCACCTTTGTTAAAACATCTTCCAGATGCAAGCAAAAGATTTTCCACCCGTGCTTTTTGACTCTGGTAGAAACCAAGTCATCATAACCCATAAAGGGCGCATCTTTGAAAAGGAAACTTTTTTCCAAACAGAACGAACGCTTGGAGGTGGTATTTGTGTATTTCTCCTCTATGGCTTCGTTGAAAAAGGTTCTTGGTGGCACAGAGGGTGATTGAGAAGAAACACGCTTGGCCTTTGCTTTGAAAAGTTTAGATTGATTGGAATGAAAAAGGTGGACACTTTTAATGCTTTGCGGAAACACGAGTAAATCTGGAATAAAACAAAGGTTGAAGGTAATTGTAAAGAAGGTGAAATAATTAGGTTAAAAGAAAAAGAAAATAAGGGCAATAAATGTAAAAAGTTACTGAAGATGTGACATGGGTGATAAGAGTGTGATAATTATGGCCTAACATAGTGAGATGAGATTTAGGGGGGAATAAAAATTTTATTGAAAGTAAATATGTTGGCAAAAATTTCTAATGGGCTAACTACTAAAAGATGAAGCTCGACCCTTAGTATCCTACAAAATAAAAAAATAAAAAAATTAAACGAATCAGATGAAATAACCGAAGAAAAATAAAATTAACAAAGAAAAAAATAAAATAAAAATGATAATGGAGATATGGAAGTTATGTATTTCAAAGATCAATGGATTGTTTATCTCAAGTCACAGAAGCATCCTGTTAATGCTTCAAACGCTGTCCATTGACTTTGAATGTAAGCCCAGTCTTTATATCTTTAACCTCTACAGCTCCATGAGGATAAACATGAACTATTTCAAAAGATCCTACTCAACGAGACTTTAATTTTCCCGAAAACAATTTGAGCCTAGAATTGATCAACAACACCTATTGTTTAGGTTTTAATTTCTATGGCATAATCTTCTTATCATGCCATCGCTTGGTCTTATCTTTGTACAGTTGAGCGTTCTCGCGTGCTTGAGCTTGGAATTCATCCATCTCATCTAGCTCAAGTAATCGGTTATTACCAATAGCGAACCAATCCATGTTCAGCTTCTTGATGGCACAAAAAGCATTATGTTCGAGCTCTACAGGTAAATGGCAACGCTTCCTATAGACAAGCTTGAAAGGTGGCATCTCCATTCGTGATTTGAATGCAGTATGATATGCCCACAGAGCTTCACCCAATCTGGATGACGAATCTTTGCGAGTTAAGTTTACCACTTTCTCCAAAATCTGTTTAATTTCTCTATTAAAAACTTCAACTTGTCCATTTGTCTGGGGCTGATATGCCACGAAAATCTTATGCCTCACCCCATACCTTTTCAATGCGTTGGCGACAAATTTGCAATCGATATGGGAGCCTTCATCAGTAATAAGTGCACAGGGTGTACCAAATCCTGTGAAGATATATCTATGCAAGAACCGCACCACCAACTTTGCACCATTAGTAGGGAGAGCAAGAGCTTCTACTCACTTGGAGACATAATCTACAGCCACAAGTATGTACATATTGCCCCAAGAAGGTGGAAATGGACCCATAAAGTCGATCCCCCACACATCAAACAACTCAACTTCTAAAATGTTTTGTAGCAGCATTTAATGCCTTTTCGATAGGCTTACTATTTGTTGATAGTGGTCACATGTCTAATAGAATTCATGAGCATCTTTAAATAGACTTGGCCAATAGAAACCAAATTAGAGAACCTTTACAGCAGTTCTCATTCCATTGAAATGTCCTCCGTAAGGTGCTGAATGACAGTGTTGCAAAATGCTTTGAATCTCATCATCCAGAACACATCACCTAATAATTTGATCCACATAATGTTTGAATAAGAAAGGCTCATCCCAACAATATTGCTTGGCATCATGAAGAAATTTCCTTCTTCTTTAATTAGTTAGCTCAGGTTGCAACAACCCACTCATTAGGAAATTGACTATATTGGGATACCAAGGTAATGCCGTGAAAACTAGCAATTGCTCATCTAAGAATTCTTCCTTAATGAGTTTAATATTGCCATCTTCATTTACTGCTTCTAACCTTGATAATTGATCAGCCACTTGGTTCTCGATCCTTTTCCTATCACGAATTTCAAGATTAAATTCTTGCAGCAGTAATATCCACCTGATCAACCTAAGCTTGGCATCCTTCTTGGTCACCAAATATAGAATGGTCTGTATAAACTATGACCTTAGTACCAACTAGATAGGATTTAAATTTTTCAAACACAAATATCATAGCTAATAACTCATTTTTCGTAGTAGTGTAGTTAAGCTGTGCATTTATTAGGGTCTTGCTCGCATAATATATTGCATGGAACACCTTGTCCTTTCTTTGCCCCAATACTGACATAAGTTCACAAGGCAGTGTCTGATCTGGTGCTATAAAAATCGGTGATATCACCAGTTGCTTTTTTTATTCTTCAAACACTTTCAAACAGGGCTTATCAAAATTTAAGGCTCTATTATGTTTTAACAATGTACAAAAGGGTTTGGATATCATCAAAATATCCTTAATAAATCTTCGATAAAATCCTTCATGGCATAGGAAACATCGAATATATTTGACAGTGGTAGGTGGCAGCAACTTTTTAATCGCCTCAATCTTTGCTTTGTCCATGGTAATCCTTTCTTGTGATATTTTATGTCCCAGAACAATGCCTTCACAAACCATGAAATGGCATTTTTCCCAGTTCAAGACAAGATTAGTTTCTTCACATCGACAAAGAACTAACTCCAAATTCTTCAAATAGTTCTCAAAAACAGAGGAATCGTCCATGAATGCTTCTAGAAACTTTTCCAACATGTCTGAGAATATCACCATAATGCAATGCTAAAATGTTGCTGGGGCATTACACAACCTGAATGGCATTCATCTAAATGTGAAAGTTCCATATGGACATGTGAAAGTGGTCTTCTCTTGGTCATTCGGAGCTATGGCAATCTTATTATACCCCAAGTAACCATCCAAGAAATAATAAAAGGCTTTCCCATCTGATCTATCCAACATTTGATCGATGAAAGGTAAAGGGAAATGCTCCTTCCGTGTTTCTTTGTTAAGCTTCTGATAGTCCATGCATACCCTCATCCCGTGACAGTACTTGTAACACCCATATCCCATTTTTGTTGTCGGAATAGGATAATAAATGTTACCAGTCAAGTTGGAACAATTAATACGATTTACATTCAATAATCAATTCAATTCCAAAATTACAAGTAATATTCAATATAAAAGAGATCATTCAGTTCTGAGTCTTAAATCGAGAATTCGAAGCTCTAAAAATTAGTTACGAACATTTAGGGACCAAATCGGAGCAAATTAGAATTTTTAAGAAAAATTTAAAAAATTTCAAGTCAGGGGTCACACGCCCGTATGTCTAGGCCATGTGATAGAGTCCAGCCCATGTGGATCCAAACATGGCCGTGTGGTTAACCTACGCACTCGTGTGCGACCTTACACACCGGTGTGCATGAACCGTGTAACTCTCTAATTTGGACACAGGGTCGTGTCGCAGGCCTTGTGTCTGCCCCATGTGAAATCTGAACCTGTACTGTTTAAAATTACACTATTGGTACAAGCCTGTGTGGGTTGCCTGTGTGCTTCACACATACGTGTAACAGCCCGTGTACCAGGCTGTGTGAGCCCAAAAATGACCCATTCTATGCACAAGTTTCATCCATTTGCTTAGGTACATAAAACATTTTCAAACATACAAATTTATTGGTCATTAGACACCCCTAGTGGCTTCCAAAACATATAATAGAATCAATTCAAATGCCTTACGAATGTGCCATCATTGACACCTCAATACTTCATGACAAAACACTTCCATACTAATATATACAAAGCACACATACATAATGAAGTTTATTTCCATTTCATCACTTACCACAATTCAATATAGGGTCATTGATTTCACTTAAATCATTCATTTCAACTTAAGCATACAAGTATACTTTCTTAGTTATTCAACCTAGCAACATAAGTTTAAAGATATCACTTGCACAACTAGGATTCAATACATACATATAAAAGAGCCGTAGTACATGCCATATATACCTTTCCAAAATGAAATAAATACAGGTAAGCTTGAATAAAGCTTAGTAAGGTCATTTGTTTATATTGTCAAACCTTTCCAATTAAACATAGCAATCAGTTAAAATTCAATATTGAAATTCCATAAAACGCAACCTTTATCATAAATTAACAATCAGTACAGTAGTTCAGTATATTTAGTGGATTTCTCTTACTTGATAGAGTAATCTTTTCAGTAGATTCAGCAGGTATGGCTCAAAAGCGCATACATTTTATTAGATTTAATAGGTGTGGCTCAAAAGCGCATACATTTCAATAGATTCAGTAAGTATGCCTTGAAAACACATACGTTTCAATAGATTTAGTAGGTATGGCTCTTCTGGGCATCAATCAGTATATCAATGTGTAACGCTTGCTGATCTCATTTGGTATATAATATAACATTCAATAACATTATATTAAAAAAGAGTATAAGAATTATTAGAATCATAATTAAATGCATGAATTTACAGGATTAATTTGCAATAACGACTCATAGTATCTCAATTAGTGATCAATGTCATTTTAATTCCTTATTTCCATTTACAATTACACAAATAAATATAATCCAATATTATACAATTAAGTTCCTATAATGCATTTAAAAATGTACTAAAATTAAATCGTACGAACTTACTTGACAAAATTGCAGCAATCACAAAGGTACAGGGACTATTCAGTAATTTCTCTTTCCCTCATTTTGCCACTCGTTCATGATCTAAAACAATATTTTCACACAATTAACTAATTCCAATAGTAAAATTATCTCATTTTATGCAATTAAGTCCTTTTTGGCATTTTTACAAAATTTCTCCCAATATTTTATTTTTATTCAATTTAGTCCCTAGGCCCTAATCATGCAAATTAACCGTTTTTATTTAAAAACATCCATGGCTGAGTATTCAATGACCTCAATAAAACCCGTATTTGCAATTTTTTCTCATCAAGTCCTTGAAACTTTATCACTTTAACAATTTATTCCTTAAACTGTAAAATCATCAAAAACTATTTTACAAAATAGTCCTATCTAACAACCAAAATAAATATTCTTTCATAAGGTTTCAATAATAACTCAAACTCAACAATGACACAATTCAAAACATTTAACAGTTTCACAAATTGGTCTTCGAGTTAGCTAGACTAAGCTAATACGAACTTAGAAACATAAAAATTACTAAAAATTGGTGAGATTTCACTTACCTGTTATGGAACCAAGCATGGCCGAATGGGTTTCTCCTCTTACACTAGGGTTTTGGATAAAGTGGAGAGAAGAAATTAAAGAAGATGATTAAATTTCATCTTATTTTAGTGAAATTTAACTTATTAACATAATTACAATTTTACCATTTAATTCACTTAATATTTTAGCAAAAAGGAAACCCAAACCGTCCATTATACCTTGAAATGGTATATTTACCATTTAAGGGCCCTGCCTTACATTCCCATTATCATTTGATGCCTTTAATCTACAGAACTCCACTTTTACAATTTTTATGATTATATCCTTTTTACTTAATTAACTATCTAAACGATAAAATTTCATAATCAAATTTTAACATGAAATTAATAACCTTGTAAATATTAAATAATTAACATTTATGATCTGACACATCAAACAAAACCACCATTCTAAATCATACTGGAAAACAGATTAATTTGTAAATCCTCAATTAATTAGGAATTAATTGCAATTTAAAAAAATCTAGAGAATTTCATATCATTTCTATTATTAGGTCATTTAAGGAGGGTCCAATTACACCATTAGTCCTTCAATTATTTTAAATTTTAACTAAACAAGCTTATTTTCTATTTAATCCTAAACTAATTAGGACTAAATGAGCAAATAGCCCAAATGTTAGAGGATTTAATCATGCCACCACTGCTTGGACTTTTTCACCATGGTTTACTTACCATTTTGGTCATTTTACTATTTTAAATCTATAGCAATTAACTTTTACCTCTTTTACAATTTTTTCATTTTACCTCAATTAAGCAATAAATCATCAAAATTATCGAACCCAACTTCAATTCAAATATAATATAACTCTATAAATATTTAATAAAAATATTTATGGCTTTATATTACGGAAATGAGGTCTTAATACCTCATTTTCAATAACCACTTAACTTTTGAACCCAATCACTTACACTAACTTTTAAGTCAATTGTTTAAAATCATCAAATCAAAATCCAATATAAAAATTACTATTAACTTGTATAATTTTAATACCAATTATACGAACTTACTCATCGGATTTGTGGTCCCGCAACCACTATTTCTGACACCATTGAAAAACCAGTTGTTGCAAATTCTCTCCACCTTACTTCTACCAATAAAACTCTTCCTAAGTATGTTAGAAAAAATCCACTTTGAAAACAATTTTCACGCAAGGGGAAATAATATAATTTTGAAAATTGAGTCGGTTTGTGACATTTATTAAGCCCTAGCTAGGTTATTTGTTGTGTTGGTTTAACCCTAATGGGTGACCAGACACTGTTATTCGAATCATGTAGGTTTAACCCTAACGAGTGACCAAGCACTATTATTTGATTTCTGTAGGTTTAACCCTATCAGGTGACTAGGTACTATTATTAGATTTGTGTAGGTTTAACGAAATGGGTAACCATGCACTATTACTTTCACCTATGTACGAAGTTCTTTTATGAAGTTTCATCACGTAAATTTGTGAATGAAAATGTGATATTATGCCATTGGATGTTGGCAAAGTAATATACATGATTTGGATATAAGGTACATGTTGGTTTGAAATGAAAACATGAATAATTGAGGTTATATATGTGATTGAGCTCAAAATTTTATATATTAATGATGTTTGAATCTTGATAGGTATATTTGTGTTACATATTGAGTTTTGCTTGTGACAAAAAATTGAGGTAAGTAAATGTTTAAATTGTATGAGCTTACTAAATATTTTATATACTTACCCATGTTACTACTTTTATGTAGATTTTGGACGTTCAGAATGTGTCAATCGGATCAGCGAGAAGCTCACACCTACCATCTCTTAATTTGATAGGCTTTTAATGTTTTGAACTTGGTTACTTGTGGCATGTACATAGGATGGTCAAACTTGTATAATTGGGTTAATGTGTTTTGGTATGGTTGTGCTTGTATAAAAGTTTATATGGTAATTTGTTATGTGATGTATAATTTGTTTCCAAGTTTGGTATTTAAAAAGTTAATAGTAATGGCAAAGTTTGAATGATGTTATTCTTATGAATTAGTAAGTGCTTGTGTTTTAGCATTTTTTAGTTTTAATATATAAGCATGTGAAAATGGTAACTTAAGTGAATGCTAAATGGTATTGGAAAATGTGAAAGGAAACCTTAAATTGTGATATGTATGTGACTTAGCTTGTAGTATAAAATGGTTTGAGTGTTTTGGCATGAAATGGTTAAAAGTTTGGTTTGAATTGTATTTGATTTGAGTTTGAATATATGTTGGTGCCAATAAGGGCATATTGGTCGAATGTTTAGAAGGTTACAAAGATGGATGTTTTAGCTTTGAAATGTATATGCTTTGGATTAGGTTTGAATGGTATGAATGCCATTTTAGGTTACCATGTAGGATTGGAATGTTCCTTGCACAAAAAAGGGTCGTATATGTTGCACACAGTCTACCGAAAGGCCATGTGTCACACATGGGTAGGTGACATGACTGTGTGCTTTACTTTTTCAAGACGGTTTTGGTCTTACATGGCTGCAGTTAGTTACACGGCCTCGCGACACGGTGCAATATAGCACCACACGGCCTCAGCTTGTCACAGAGCCTAGCAAGACGACTGTGTGACCCATGTTTTTCCTTTTTTCTTATCTTTTTAGAAAAGTTTAAAAATGGTCCCGATTTACTTTCGAGCTGGTTTAAGGGCATTTGCAAGTTCAATTGAGACTCATATTTGTTTGTAATTCATGTTGAACATATACTTAACTCGCATGTGTTGATTTAGTGAATATTTTAAGCAAATTGCGTATGATTGTTTCTGTTTACTATTGTAGCATCTTGTAGCTCAAGTTCGGCGACTGGACTGGGTAAGGGGTGTTACACAAGGAGCTGCTCTGAGTGCCCCCTTGGTTCAAGGGCATGGAATTGAGGCGTGTGATGCCTTCTTCTTGATGATGAATTAGTGGTATGCAAAGTTCCTGTGAACTCATCCAGTGGCTCTGCATCTTCCATCCCCTACTATATTTCTCCTAGTATCTCCACTTCCTCAGGATTTAAACCCAATAAATGTGCATAAACCCCTAATATAAAAAATTCTAAAGTGTGGGGTTGTAGAATTTTGAGGGAAAAGATATGTTGATCCAGCTAAAGCTTAATATTGGTCAGAAAATACACAATGGATCCTTGATGAGTTGATGTGTTTGCCAAATGATTGTTTGAGGTGCGCTGTCTCGTTACTAAAAGATGAGACATATCAATGTTGGACTACGCTGATCGTATTGATTCCAAAGGAAATAGTAGATTGGGAATTCGTCCAAACTAAATTTTGGAAGAAATATATTAGTTCGCAGTATCTGAAAAAGAGGAAGAGAGTGACTCTCGAGTTAAAATAAAGAAAATTTTTAGTTACGAAGTATGAGAGGGAATTTGTTCGACTAAGTAAATATGCTAGAGAGATAGTTCCCACTGAAGTTGAAATGTGCACTTGCTTTGAGTCGGGCTTGAATGAAGAAATTCAGTGTTGGTTGGAGCTGTTGAAAATAAAGAGTTTGTTACTCAGACAGATAGAGCACAGAAAATGAAGGATATATGTAATGCAAAGAAGAAAGTTAAAATGAAACATTGGGAAAGATTGAATAGGTTCAGCGATATTTCAAATAGGTTCACGCCTCTTTCTAGTTATTTGGGGAGAGATTGATCACAACATGAAAACCCAAGACTCTAGGCCACATCAGTCACCAATGCAGGTAATGTCTGCAATTTGCATAAATCATTATGTGAAAATTGTGGTAAAAATAATTTTGTTGAATGTCAATTGAAGAGTGGAGCCTACTTTCGATGTGGATCAATGGAACATTTTCTGAAGGATTGTCTGCAAAAAATTAGAATTAGCTTCAAGTAGATCACTAAATCATTAACCACCCCATAGAGAGGTAGAAAACAGGGATCTAGAAATAATGTAGGAATTAGCTGCAACACTTCATGTGAGGTGACTACAAAGTCTGAGGGTCGAAAACCTGCCAGAGTATACACAACCTGGGCCAAAGAAGAAGTCACTTCTCCTGATGTGATTGCTAGTACATTATCTCTTTTTGATGTTACTATTTATGCTTTAATCAGTCCTGGATCAACACATTCATATAAGTGCACTACATTAGTAATTCAGAAAAATATGCCAGTAGAATTGATTAAGTTTGATGTTAGAGTATCGGACCCTCTAGGATAGTGCGTTATAGTTAATAAGATATGTAGGAAGTGACTGCTGAAATTGCAGTGCTATGAGTTTCCTGTGGATTTGATGTTATTATCGTTTGACAAGCTTGATCTCATTCTTGGTATAGATTGGCTTACTGTGCATGACATCATTATTAACTGTAGACAGAAGCGGGTTGTGTTAAAATGCCAAAATGGCAAATTAGTTAATGTTGAAACTGATTGAGCGGATTGTGTCACGAATATTATAACAACTTTGGAAGCTCAGAAACTAGTCAGAAAAGAGTGTGAAGCATATTTATCTTATGTATTAGACACGAGACTGATAGGATAAAAAATTGAGTAAGCCTTGACTGTGCAAGAATTTGTAGATGTATTTCTGGAAGAATTACCATGGTTGTTGCCAGAAAGAGAAGTGAAATTTGTAATGGAATTAATGCCTGGAATTGCTCCTATATCAATTGATCTGTACAAAATTACTTTGACAAAATTGAAAGAGTTGAAAGCTCAGCTGAAATAACTGATTGATCACAGATTCATCAAACCGGGTGTATCACCGAGAGGTGCACCGATTTTATTTGTTAAAAACAAGGACGAGTCAATGAGATTGTGTATTGATTATCTACAGTTGAACAAGGTCACCATAAATAACAAATAGTCGTTGTCTCGTATTGATGAACAAGGTCACCATATTCTTGAAAATTGATCTCAATTTAGGATATTATTAGTTGTGAGTCAAGGAATCCGATGTAACATCCCAAAAACTGTGTTAGAAGAAATGAATTAATGGAACCAAGAGTGGTTTCACCTTGATTTTGAGTTAGGACTATAATACCCTTAACTTGTATTCGTTGCCAGAATAGGGTTATGGAGCATTACTGAAAACTTAAAGCTTAAAACATTTGATTTCAATCATTTCATAAATCATTGCAATTATCAATCAAAATCATACACAATGTCCCTTTTACGAGCCTTCGAAGCCATAGAAGCGCTTTAGAAATGATTCAGGACTAAATAAAAAATACTTAGAACTTATAGAAAAAGATAGAATTTTTCACACGGTTGAGACACACGCCCGTGTCTCAGGCCATGTGGGCATTCGAAGTAGGGACACATGGTCATGTCCTAGCCCATGTCTGTACCTGTGTAACTCTCTGACTTGGTTTACACGGCCAAGCCACATGCCCGTGCGCCAGGCCGTGTAACTCTCGAAATGTAACCTTTTAAAAACTACAGTGGACACACGGCCGTGTCGCATGGTTCTGTGTCACACACAGCTGAGATACACAGCCGTGTCTTAGGCCGTGTGGATAAGAAATAGGCCATTTTTAAGCCAATTCTCTCACCCAAAACAAGCTTACACACACAATCCATTTGCACCTATATTCAAGCATTCAAAATTTACTTAAAACATACATAATAAAACTAGATCATTAGGGTATTTTTTCATACAACCAATATGTCATAAAGGCACCTTAAACACATACATTGAACATACCTAAATTTGTGCATATTTAACCATTTATCAATTGACTTGTTTCCAAACCAAAACATACCATAATTGACACATACCAACCTTACCATATTAGCTTCATGGCATAGAAAATTAACTTTACCATTTGGACCACTTCTCCCATGTATCAAAACCATATAAATGACACAAAAATAGCCATTACCAAATGGTTCCCACATTCAATATATATACATACCAAAACATGCCTTAAATGATCAATTTACTAACATGCCAACATATACCACTTTGACCATAAAACCATGCATCAATTTGATCATATAAACACCAACCATCAAGGTATTAAAATAACATAAGTTTCACAAATTCAAAGCAACATTTCATGCCAATATCACACACAAGCATACCAATTTGGCCATTCAAAACATATCATCACTAAACCATTTCAACATTAGCCATCAAGCCCAAAAATGCCAAAATGTCATCAATCATAAACCATATTTACAAGCCAAACATAATGGACACATCATCAAGCACAAAACACATATACATGTCATTATAACCATGACTTAAAAACATCAAAATCTATCGATAAATTCGATTGATAGTGTGATGGATCTCTAACTAGCTTCCAATCCGATCAAGCTTCCGATAATCTGTAAAGTAAGAGAAAGATAATCACGTAAGCAATGAATGCTTAGTAAAGTCGTATAAACTTTAAACATAGCATTTCATTTCAATAATGAAATTTATAGATTAAGTATGAGCTTCATTTAAGTAATGCCTCAAGATTTATCAAACCATAATCATCAACTCATAATGGAATAAGTCTATCAACACTACATATACTTATCATTCCTAGCATAGTAGGATTTCATAAGACTTTGAACCCTTCGATTTACTTACTTTCCATTGAATTTACTTACTTTAGCTTAAATAACAACATCAATTCATTAATTAGCATATTTTTTCATCAACTATGTATATTCATCCATAACATACATAAACTTCTCACACACAAGTGCTTCTTTCAACTCATTATTGCCTTTTATTTCATCATATTTCATTTCAACTATGAACTTACCATTTTCATTACTTTTTCATACCCATTTCATATGCATAACAACAAGATATAAACACAACATCAACCACGACCATGAGCTAGTGCATTTAACATAACTCTCCTGGAATAAACTACATGATAAACCATTTAATAACAAATTACATACTTTAATTTAGACCACCTTTTCATGTACATAAGATATTACCAATTGAACACTTACCAATTCAATGTATTTCATTAAGACTAAGCATGATTTAATCCAATCATAAGCTTGGCACAAGCCTAAGCATCATCCACAACTCATGTTAGAGCATCAATTCATAAATCACTTGAAATAACATAAGGTAAGTCATATACTTGAACAACATAATTTGAAATCTTCAATTTCATAAGCGTAAACATGCTTTCATTAAACATTACCTTTTGATTCCTTTTCATAAACTCATGGCATAAGTCATTTGACTACTTACCGTTCTTTCCCTTTTTATGCCCGTTGAACCACTTAGAATGATACCGAAAACATGGAACCACTTAGAATAATGCTGGAACTCAGCCACTGGTAGGACATTCAGTACCAGCATCCAAAACATGTAAACCCTAATGACATGTCATTTGTATCTTATATATTCCTAAGGTTCAAACGGGGCTCGATAGTCGTTGTACGTCGTTGGATTTCCATTGTCTCTTTACTCGATAAATTGTATAATAACAAACATATATTGATTCAATCATATTAGAATCACATTCTAACATTCAATTAATCAGCATTATACAGAATTCAGTTCATACAAACTTACTTGGCTAAATTGCAGAAATGTCAAAGTACAAGGGCATTTGGTAATTTTCCATTCTCCTCGATTTTCTACACGATCTTGATCTAAATTAATAATTTCATTCAATTTATTAATTTAGATAGTAAAACAACTTATTTTATGAAATTTAGTCTTTTTGACATTTTTACAAAATTTCCCCTAACATTATACTTTTATTCAATTTAGTCCCTAAGCCTAAAACATGCAAATTAACCATTTTTATTGCCAATTCATATCAGCCAAATATTCATGGTACCCATTTAAGCCCATTTTTACAACAATTTCACATCAAATCCTTGTACTTTTACTATTTTAACAATTTAGTCCTTAATCGATAAATTCATAAAAAATCACTTAACAAAACACTTTTAAATAGCAACTAATATTTCAAAGTCATAATTTAACATAAAAAATCACTAGATTAATTAATGGAAACATTCAAAATCTTTAATAGTTTCAAAATCGAAGGTATGGGCTAGCTGGATCTATTTGCAACGGTTTCAAAAACATAAAAATTAGAAGAAATGGATGAAAAATGGCTCACCATGCAAAGGTATAGCCATAGCCGAACCTTGAAGCACTTCCATGGTGAATTAGATGGTGAACAAAACCAAAACAAAGAAGAAAACCTTATGTTTTCTTATTTAAACATTATTATATTATTGTAATATTAGAAATAATGTATAAAACATATATAAAATTAAATGAAATTAAAACTTAAACCTCCCACCATCTTAAGAATGGGTAATTTACCCATTAAGGTTATCCAATTATGATTCTTTAATCAATTAGCACCGTTAAACTAATAGTAATTAACTTTTTCAACTTTTACGATTTAGTCCTTTTCGTTTAATTAACTATCGAAACGTTAAAAATTTTCAATGAAACTTTTATACCACCTTAATGACATTCCATAATTATTTATAAAAATATTTATGGCTCGGTTTATAGAAACGAGGTCTCGATACCTCATTTTCTAAAACCACATAACCTTAGGGTCTTACCACTTGAACTTTATAAATCGCTTTTATGACATAAATTATCAAATGAAAAACCTTTTTAAAATCATATTTGAATTGTAAATATTAAATAATAATGTTTTGGAACTTACTCGTCATATTTGGTGGCCTCGAAACCATTGTTTCCAACACTACTGAAAAACAGGTTGTTACAAGGACTTTAAAAATTTTGCAAAACGAATTGATTTGGTTTAGTGGTTAAGTGCTCTAGATGTGTATCTAAGGTCTTGTGTTCAAATCTCTGTGTAAGCAATGAGAAAATGCTTTTATACTATTTCGTAAATTAGTTTAGTTTTTTTTATTAACTTCTTTCTCCCATGTTCGCAAAAAAAAAGAAAACCGTTTCCCTCTCCTCTTGTTTTCTTTTCTTTTGAAAATTTCTTTCATTTTGCTATCTGGCATGGAATAGATCTCGTGCGGGGCTTGATATTTTCTCTCTATTCTATTCTTAACGTCGGTAAGAATTCAATTGCTTATATTGCTAGTATGGTGAATTCTCTGTTGATTTTTGAGTTCTGTAGTAAGGGAAGCTTGTTCCATAGCAGTTTGTTAAATGATTATTTGAATCAAGAGCAGACAAAATGACGTCTAGCGTTCCTTTAGCGATTTAATAATCGCGTGTCTACTGTTTGTTTACCGGTAAGTTCAGTCTGGGGTTTTTTGTCGAAAGTTCTTTGATATAGCTTTGGTTTGAATGCTAATTTAAATTATTTGATTCGATTTAATCATCTGATTTGGTCACTGTAACGTTGTTTTTAAGCCTAGGAATCATCTCTATGGTTTTTATGTCAAAATTGTACCAGGTGTGTAACAAAACCCCCAATTTCTACGTTCAATAAAGGTCGAAAAGCAAGGTGTTGACGCCACACAGTCGTGTGTCCAGGCCTTGTGAGAAAATCCTTGGGTCTTAAGTCACACATACGTGTTCTAGACCATGTAACTCACTGGTTTGAGTCACACAGCCCTATGCTAGGCCATGTGACATTGAGGTAGGCTACACGGGCGTGAGCTTAGTCGTGTGGACCACATGGGCCAACCATTCAGGCCGTGTGAATCCATACGGGTATGTGGGCCAAAAATGAGAATTTTTCCCTAGGGTAGGTCTTCCATAGGGTCCGTAGGATCTGAAATAAGATATAAAACTTGATATTTGATGAATTATTAATGTATAATGTGTTATCTATTCTTATGTTTGATATGATATAAGCTAAGTATGATCTGTTAACGTATAATGTGCACTTTTGTTAGGACATGTTTAAGGTATGTGATTTATCCAGGTATGATCCACGCTTTGTTAATTTTGATGATTCGCTTGTGTTATTGTATTCGATGAAGACATGTGATATCTAAATAAGTTATTGTGTCTGATACTGATTCTGATATGTAACCATGCGTGTGATTTCATGGAAAATTTGATATGAGTCATTAAGATCTGATCAATCTGTCTTGCAAAGGATGGATTCCCATGCCTTCTGTTTCTATTATTGTACAACAACATGTCCTACATACTTATCATTCTAATTTTGAATATGCATGTCATGGCACATTGCATGGGGTTTGAGATGAAGTGAAAGAAGGAATTTTTTGGTAGTTTAATGATCTGCATTTATCTGGTGTTTTATCCACAATTCTGCCTGGCAGTTTGTCTGCAATTATGGTGGAACTGTCCACAACTATCTGTTGGTGTAATATGTTTGGATGAGTTCTAGAGACTCTATTTTGGTGTGTAGCGGACTTGGGTAGGATGTTTTCTAAATAAAAATATGCATTCTAATTTTCTGAAAAACACCGCATTGGCATAATCATACATTCTCCGTTCTTTTTATACAATTGATATGAAAATCTTTGTAATACTCTACTTTGTTCCGCTTTGGTTTTATAATTTTTATGAAATTCTCTGTGTTACTCTGACTTGTATATTGTGGTTTATTTAATCTCTATTGAGTTTTGTTATACATCGAGCTTTATAGCTCACCCCTTTGTTATATCTTTGTCTGTTTAGGTAAAATATCTTACTTAGGACCGAATGGCGTGTGGAAGCTCAGATTTTTTTTGCATTTGATATATATATGGTGAATTTTGTAATCTATTTCTGAACTCGTTTTGGGTTTTTGTTTAATTCGTTGGTAATTGATATTTTCTATCGCGAAACGGGAAAATCACTTAAGTCGACAAAACAGATTTCATTTTCAAAACTAAAACTCTGCAAAAGGTTTTCCAATGATAATTAAGTGATTTCTTAAGTGTTTTCTGAATGTGAACAAATAGTTTTCTAAGGACTAATTGTGAAAGTCATATTTTCTATATACTTACTAAAATTAGTTTTCCAAATGAGTTGAAGTAATTTCTCTAGATTTGGTTATAACTTCTAGGCTTGGTTTGGGGTGTTACATCCAACATATTAAAAACTACTTCTTGAACCCAATATGAACACTACGAATTCTTATTAATGTTATTCAGTTTGACCAAGACCCCTGTTGTGTTTATGGATTTGATGAATACGATGCCTCAGTCATATTTAGATAAATTTGTAATAGTGTTTATTGATGATATTTTGATTTATTTGAGAAATGAAGTTGAACACGCCCAACACATGCGAACTGTGTTGCAAACATTCTATGAAAAATGACTGTACGCCAGGTTTAGTAAATGTGAATTTTGGCTCCAAGAAGTTGGATTCCTTGGTCATGTAATCTTGGCGTATGGTATCCGCATTGACCCAAACAAAATTTCTGCAATTTTGAAATGGAAACTGTTGAGGTATGTTAGTGAAGTGAACAGATTCCTGGGTTTAGCTGGATATTACAAATGGTTCGTCAAGGGATTTTCAATGGTTGCATTGCCGTTGACTAAACATTATAGGAGGTTAAATTTTTTTGGTTTGAAAAGTGTTAGCAAAATTTTGATAAACTAAAAGCAATGCTAACAAAACCCCCCGTGTTGGTGCAGCAAGAATCTGGAAAGGAATTCATTATGTACAGTGATGGTTTGCTCAATGGTTTAGGTTGTGTTCTAATGCAAAAAGGCAAAGTAATAACTTATGCCTCCCGACAGTTGAAACCACACGAGAAGGATTATCCAACACATGATCTTAAGTTGGCGACTACTATTTTTGGTCTAAAGATTTAGTAGCATTATCTTTATGGTAAGAAATGTCATGTTTTTTTCGACCATAAAAGTTTAAAGTATTTGTTTAGTCAAAGGGAGTTCAACTTAAGACAATGCCGGTGGCTTGAGTTGTTGAAGGATTATGATATGGTGATTGATTACAACCCAAGAAAAACAAATGTTGTAGCTGATGCCTTGAGTCAGAAGCCTTTAATTGCATTAAGGGTAATGAATGCTTAATTGAGTTTGAAACGAGATCGTTCCATTATCAGTGAATTAAAGGTTAAATCATTATTCCTTCAGAGAATTTAGGAGTTACAAAGAGATGATCTGAATTTGATGGCTAAACGGGAACAAATTTAGAATGCTCAGACCATAGATTTTAGCATTGGTAGTGATGATAGTTTGTATTATAGAAATCGGATATGTGTTTCCAATGATTATGAATTTAAAAGAAATATTCTACATGAGGCTTATAATATTACTTATTTGACTCACCCAGGTAGTGCCAAGATGTATTGTGAATTGAAACAAATGTATTGGTGGCCAGGAATGAAATGTGAAATATCTAAGTTTGCAGTGATGTAACAACCTGTTTTTAGTGAAATTGAAATAGTGGTTTCAGGACCAAAAATGCAACGAGTAAATATTTATTTTATTATTTTAATGTCTAGGTATATGTTAGTAGGGTCGTATAAAAATTTTGTTAAGAAATTTTAACGTTTGTATGCTTATTTATGTGAAAATGACTAAATCGTAAAATGTGTAAAAGTAGAGTTCTATAAGTTAAAGGTATCAATTAGCTATGAAAGTTTAATATGAGTGAACTTAGAAGGGAAATAGACCATTTATATAGTTAGTGGACATTCATGGATTGGTTTTACTGAAATTAATAAAGTTTTTAAAGGTTATGTTGGTAATTAGGTAATTAAGGTTAGAATTTAACAAAACAAATTTCATTTTCATTCATCTTCTTTTTCCACCGAAAATTAAAGGTTAGAAAGCCATATTAGGGTTCTTCCATTCAGCTACTTCAAGTGCTAGCATGTAAGTGTGATTTTGTCCTGTTATTAATGATTTTTATATTTTTGAGATCGTTGTAGCTTAATCTAGCTAGTCCAGGGACTAATTTGTAAAATTGTTAAAGGTTTAGGGTTTTTCCATGAAAATGTTTGTATGGTTTTTAAAGTATAATGAAAGATTATGAGTCTTTATATATATATAAACAAGCTTTGTAAAGGGATTTTTTTGATGAAATTATCAATTAGGGACTTATTTGTAAAAGTAATAAAATACCATGATAAATTTTTGAAATACTGATTTGTATGAGGTTGTATAAGTCCCTAGGTAATTCGGCTAGAATGAAATATGGATGCAATTGCATAAATTTCAATATACGAGCTTAAGAACTAAATTGTAAAGAAGTTAAAATATTAGGGGGAAAAGTGTAATTTTGCAAAAGTATGAATTTTGGACTAAATTGATTGAATTTTCTTATTTAGATGAAGATAAACCTCGTACGGATCTAGATTGAGTGTTGGTCCTGAATGTCCTACCGATGACTAAGGTTTGACATTTTTTACGGATACTTATCAGCTTGTGTGAGCAGTATTGTGTAGCTTACATTCTGAGCGTTACCCTGTGTGACCAAACTCATTCTACGGCTTGAGTGAACACGATGTAAAGGAAAAGTAAAGGACAGGTTATATGTTTTGCATACTTTGTGTGAGCTTCCCTCGTATCCAATGTTATTCTGAATTGTTCAACGGGCATGAAAAGGGAAGGAATGGTAAGTGTCCAAATTAACTATGTTATGAACCTATGGAAAGGTATGAAATGATAATGATTAATGATGTATATATATGTTTATGGAAAGTATGTATTCAGTGGTATTATGTTCATGCAAATCTACCTTACCATGTGATAATTCAATTGAGTTATGTGTTAATGCACAAACATCTATTGTTGATGATGCTTAGGCTTGTGCCAAGCTTATGTTAGATTGAATCATGTTTAAATTATAATGTTATGCATTGAAATGGTAAGTTATATTCATGATCCACGAACTTACTAAGCATTATATGCTTATGTAGTTTTCTTTCCTATATTTTATAGATTATTGAAAGCTCGATCGGTTTGGAAGTTCGTTAGAGACCTATTACACTATCCAGCGATTATATCGGTAGTTTTGGATGTTTTCACCAAGGTTATAATGGCATGTATATGTGGACTTGTGGTTTATGTTAGTTGATAAGTTTTGCATGTATATGTGTTATTATGGTTAGTACACTTTTGGTACTTATGGCATCTTGTTGATATTTGTTAATATGGTTAAGTTGAGGCATTTTTCAATAGCCAATTTGGTGTGTGATGGAGTAGATGCAATTTGGTCAAGTATGGTATGTTTTGTTATGGAATTGAGCTAGATGTGTATGATTGAAATATGACCAATGATGTATAAGTTTGGGTATATTTGTTTGATTATGATTGAGGTGCCTATATGCATATTGGTTGAATGGAATTTGGTCATTTGAATTGGTCATATTATGCATGTTTTGATATGTTTTGGTGCCTTGATCATAGGTGTGATTTGCTTGTCGGTACATGTTTGAAATGGGTGATGGAAATGACTTGATTTTGGCCAATTTCATGTCTATACGGCCTAAGACATGAGCATGTGTCTCAGTCGTGTGTCTTGCACACAACCTGTAGTTTTTGAAGGTTACAAGTCAGGTAGTTATACATCCTAGTACACAACCTCTCACAAAGGCGTGTGAGGCCATTTCGAGTGTTACATAGCCTGGCACATGGGTATGTAGGATGGGCGTGTGACCCAACTCAGAGAGTTGCATGGGCACGAACACGGGCATGTGTCTCAATCGTGTGAGTCACAAGGCCGTGTAACCCCTATAGCTCATTTTTTCTAAATTTTTCTTAAATCTTCCAAATGTTTTTGATTTAGTCCCAAATTTTTTCTAAAGTGTTTCCCTCGTGATCTCGATTAAGGGACGATATGCATGTTTATGAATGAATTATGTTATGTTTATATTAAAGTTTGTAAATGTATGTTTTAAAGTTACGTTTTTATAGTAATGCTTTGTAACCCTATTCAGGTGATGGATACGGGTTAGAGGTGATACATCTAGTGGCATCAGAGCTATGATTTAATCGATTCTCAAACTAAATGTAGCATGTATCAGTCTAGAAATACATGCCATTATATAACTTGTGATAGTGTGATAACTCCTGACTCAATTTGAACTATGCATTCATATAGATAATGTCATCCAACCGAGCCGATTCCAATGAGACTGAAAGTAACGCGCAAGCCTCCGTTCATTGAGCAGCGTTGAGTGGTAGTAGGCCCTTATCTAAGGGTCGGAGAGGAGAGGCTAAGGAAGCCTTCTTCTAGATAATGAATGAGTGGTTTACCTATTTCGTACGAACAAACCCTATAGCTTAACGACCTCCAACCCCACCTGTTCCCCAACTGGTTCCTATAGTTCCTTAGGGCTTGAAACTAGTGCGATTGAGCAAGCTTCTAGTCGATAAAATCCATAAATACTGGGCTAGTGAATTTAGAGGTATGTTTGAAGATGATCTGGAGAGAGTTGAATTTTGGTTAAAAAATACGATCAGAGTTTTCGATGAATTATCATGTACACTGGCAGAACATATGAAATGTGCAGTATCGGTATTGAAAGATTTAGCTTACTAGTGGTGGAATTCCTTAGTTTCGGTTGTGTCAAGAGATTAGATAGATTGGGAGTTCTTTTAGATAGAATTTCGAAAGAAATATATGAGTTAGAGTTTTATTGACAAGGAATGTAATGAGTTTCTTGAGCTAAAATAGGGTCGAATGACAGTATCTAAGTATGAGAGGGAATTTGTTTGATTGAGCAAGTATGCTTGAGAATGTATACTAATAGAGGTTGCTATGTGTAAACGATTTGAAAACGGTTTGAACAAAGATATCAAGTTGTTAGTCGAGATCCTTGAATTGAAATAATTTTTTGTTCTGGTTGATAAAGTGCATAAGGCTGAAGAACTCAGTAAAGCTAAGAGAAAAGATGATTATGAGGCTCTTAATTTGGGTAAGAGATCAACGGGAAGATCATATCAATCGTCGTCAAGTAAGTGAAGAGAATATCATGATCGTTCATTGGATTTATTGGGTTATTCTGGTAGGGATCCAGGAAAACAACAAGCGATTTTAAAAGCTCTGGCTACATTTGTAGCGAGCGTAGGCAGTGTGAAAAGCAACAAGCCTAGATGTTAACAATGTGGGCGTCGACACTTTGGTAATTGCAAAATGAAAGACGGGGCATGTTGTAAATGTGGTTCGTATGAATATTTTATCAGACATTGCCTGGAGGTCTAACAAAGAAAAGGTTCAGATTGTTTGACCGAGCAACACTGCTGCGAGAGGTAGACTACCGTGGAACACTAGAAATACGAGAAATAGTCATAGTGGCACAAAAGACTCTACTGTGAGATCTGAGGCATGAGCACCGGCTACAACTTATGCGATCCGTACTAGAGAAGAAGCTTTAACGCCAGATGTTATCACTGGTACATTTTCTATCTTTGATACTGATGTGATGAGTTTGACATGATTCTGCATATGGACTGGTTAACTCTGCATGATACTGTTATGAACTGTAGACAAAAACATATTGTGTTGTAATGTTAGAATGCTGAAAAGCTTCGAATTGAATCAATAGACTGGATAGTTAATCTAATGTTATATATGTCAGCATAGATGTATGTTAGAAAAGGGTGTGAAGCATATCTCGCTTACATATTTGATTCTAGGGTTTTGGAGTTGAAGCTAGAATCAATTCCAATGGTATGTGAGTATTCAGATGTGTTTCCAGAGGAGTTACCCAGGTTACTGCCAATCCGAGAGGTTGAGTTTGCTATTGAGTTAGTGCCGGGAACATCTCTAAGATCGATAGCTCCTTACAGAATGGAACCTACTAAATTGAAAGAGTTGAAAGCGCAGTTGCAAGAGTTGACAAATAGGGGTTTTGCTCGACCCAACTTTTCTCCTTAGGGTTCTCCTGTGTTATTTGTTATGAAAAAGGACGGGTCCATACGATTATGTATTGATTATCGACAGCTCAACAAAGTCACAATCAAAAACAAGTATCCATTGCCACGTATTGAAAATCTATTTGATCAGTTGAATAGTGAGATAGTGTTCTCAAAGATCGATCTTCATTCTGGTTATTATCAGTTGCTAGTTAAAGACTCAGATGTGCCGAAAACTGGACCAGGTACGGACATTATGAATTTCTTGTGATGCCATTTGGTTTGACTAATGCACCTGCAGTATTTATGGACTTGATGAACAAAATCTTCCGACCATTTTTAGACAGATTCATTTCGGTATTCATTGATGATATTCTAATCTATTCACGAAATGAAACAGAGCATGCCAAGCATTTGAGGATTGTTTTGCAAACTTTGCGTGAAAATTAATTGCTCGCTAAGTTTAGCAAATGTGAGTTCTGGCTTTGGGAAGTTGGATTTTTAGGACATGTTGTATCGGTACATGGCAGTAGAGTTGATTCAAGTAAAATTTCAGCTGTGGAAGAATTGAAACCTTCAAAAAATGTATCTGAGGTCAGAATTTTTCTAGGTTTAGCCGAATATTAAAGAAGATTTGTCAAGGGATTCTCGATGATTGCTACACCGTTGACGAGATTGTTGCAAAAAGATGTTAAGTTTGAATGGTCAAAAAATGTTAGCAAAGCTTTAATCAATTGAAACCATTGTTAACCAACGCAGTGGTGTTTGTTCAGCCAGAGTCAGGTAAAGAATTTGTGATTTATAGTGATGCATCGTTGAATGGTTTGAGTTGTGTTTTGATGCAAGAGAGCAAAGTGATAGCGTATGCTTCTAGACAGTTTAAACCACACGAAAAGAATTATCCGACGCATGATTTTGAGCTTGCAGTGATTGTAGTTTCTTTGAAGATTTGGCGACACCATTTGTACTAATAAAAATGTCATATGTTCACGGATCATAAAAGTCCGAAGTACTTTAAATCACAAAAAGATTTGAATTTGAGGCAGCACAGATAGCTCTAGTTATTGAAAGACTATAACTTGATCATTGATTATCATCCGAGAAAGGCTAGTGTTGTTGCTGATGCTTTGAGTAGAAAATCTCTATTTATTTTTTGAGCTTTGAACACAAAGTTGACGATGATTGAAGATGGTTTGATTTTAGCTAAGTTAAAAGCTAGACCGATGTTTTTACAATAGATTTACAAAGCTTAGAAAAGTGATGATGTTTTGATGGCTAAATGGAGACAAATTGAGACAACACCTGATTCAGATTTTCATGTTGGTTCTGATGATAGTTTGTACTTCAAAGGTAGAATTTACGTTTCGAGAAATTCTGATCTCGTCCAGAAGGTTTTACAGAAAGTTCACAGTAGTAGCTTGTCTATTCATCCTGGTAGTAATAAAATGTATAGTGATTTGAAACAAATGTACTGGTGGCCAGGTATGAAATGAGAGATCTTAGAGTTTGTATCGAGATGTTTAGTTTGTTAACAAGTTAAAGCTGAGCATCAAGTACCTTCTGGTTTGTTACAACTAGTGACGATTCCAGAGTGGAAATGGGAATGTGTCACGATGGATTTTGTATCAGAATTGTCTCTAGCTCCAAGAAAGAAAGACGATGTTTGGGTTATTGTTGATTGCTTGAAAAAATTTGCGCATTTCATCCCAGTGCGTATGGATTTTTCAGTCGAGAGATTAGAAGATTTGTATGTAGCTAAGATCATTAGATTACACGCTGTGCCAGTTTTCATTATTTCTGATAGAGATCTACATTTTACGTCTCGATTCTAGGGCAAGTTACATAAGGCTCTAGGTAATCGTTTGCCTTTCAATATCGCATTTCATCCTTAAACCGAAGGTCAATCTGAGCGCGTGATTCAAATACTCGAGGATATACTTTGATGCTGTGTTTAGAGTTTGAAGGAAACTATAAGAGATTTCTATCGCTGGTTGAATTTGAGTACAACAACAGTTAATAGTCGAGCGTTAAAATGGTACCGTATAGGCTTTATATGGTTAAAAGTACTGAACTCCATTGTACTGGACTGAGCTTAGTGAGAAAAAGCTTCTCGGGGTTGATTTGATACAGGAAACCGAAAAAAGGTAAAAGTGATACGAGAAAGTTTGAAAGCAGCTTCAAATCGATAGAAATCTTACACAGATTTGAAAAGAAATGACATCGAATTTTAAGTCGAGGACAAAGTGTTTTTGAAAGTATCATTCTGGAAGAAAGTTCTTCGATTTGCTCGTAAAGGAAAGCTTAGTACGCGGTTTGTCGGGCTGTATGTGTAACACACCTTATCCGTATTTGACGCCAAAATAGGGTACGAAGCATTACTAGAACACATACACATACTATGAAACTTTATTTTCCCACATGAGCTTAAACCATGCCAAATAATGCGAAAATATAAGCATCATTTCTATTTCATCGGTTATCAATTATAATCGAGCATATGACCAATTATACACAAATCATTCATATATTTCCCAATTTTACTCCTCCTCTCCATTCCACATCCTTAATGTGTATAACACACTTAAAAAACATTAACTATAATTTAATTATTCACTCACATGTATATTCAAAGCTGTTTATCCGAGTCAGATTCACCAAATTATTTTTATTCGGAGCTATAGAGCTCAAAATGCACATTTGTTAATTTTCCCTGAAACTACACTCACATATCTTCTTACAATAAAAGTTTTAGAATTTTTGGTTTAGCCAAATAGTACAGTTTATTCTTTAAAATTTCCTCTGTTTTGCTGTTTGATAGTTCCACCCACTCTTCACTAAAAATGAATATCTAACTGTACAGAATACGAATGATGTTTTTGTTTGTTTCCATTGAAATTACACTCATTAAGTATTCAAATCATATAAATTATAACTCATAATTAATTTTGTACAATTTTTAACAATTTTTCAAAGTCAGAACAGGGGATTCCTAACTCATTCTGCCTCTATCTAACTAAACTTCAAATATCTCCAAATATATAACACTTTTGCTTGATCTGCTTCTTTTATGTGAAAATAGACTCATTCAGCTTCAATTTCATATATTATTCAGCCTTTAATTCACTTTCCACCATTTTTGGTGATGTTTCAAAGTCACACAACTGTTTCTATCTAAACTATTTTGTTGCTAAATATACTTTTTCACAATTTCACTTTTTCACTTTCAATCACAATTCAATTCAAAATTCACTTTTCCATTTCTAAGTCGGTTCCACACCTATATTCATTATTCAATTACACTTAGTTAATTTCTCGATGAACACTTCGGAATAATAACAGATACTCGATGGATTCAGCATATAGCAACCACCTTATTAATCAATGATGTCCGGTGGAATCAGCACATAGCAACCACCTTACTAATCAATGATGTTCGGTTCACATAGTAGTCTGCACATAGTACTACACATGTGACCATTACCATCCGATACACGTAGTAGCCTGCACATAGTACTACACACGTGATCGAAACTATTCGGTACGCATAGTAGCCTGCACATAGTACAACACATGTGACCATAACTTTCACTTTTACATAGTTGCCTACACACAGTCCGTGCCACACATGTGATCATTTCTGTCACTTCATTCGTATCGCTTTTTATTCCAAAGGTTCATTCGGGAATTTTTCACTTTTTCTCACATTTCTTTTTATCGATCAATTTTAGTTTCTTGTCTTTCTTGATTTATAATGATACATTTAACTTATTTAACACTCACATTCAGCAAAACAGTCCTTGACTCAAGGTTTTGCAAAATTATGATTTTGCCCCTAAACTTTTGCATATTTACACTTTTTCCCCAAAGCTCGGAAATTAAACTTCGTCTCTTATTCTTATGTTTTACGACATACTGAACATTTTTATTGATTGTGTCGTTTTACTCGTTTTCACTTAAAATCTCTTAGCAAAAGTTGTTTAACATAATTTCTAACTTCATATCCTACTATAAAACATCAAAAGAAACACGTTTCACCTATGGTTATTTTTCCAAATATAAACCCTAGGTTAAATTATTGGTAGAATAAGCTAAATCAAGTTACCGAGACTCCAAAAACGTAAAGAACATTAAAAATAGGGCTTGGAATCACTTACTATGGAGATTGGAAGCTTGAAAACCCTAACTATGGCTTCTCCCCTTGTAAAATTCAGCCATGGGGTTGAAGATGATGAAATTTTGGCCTATTTTGTCTTTTTAATTCATTTTAATTACAAAATTACCAAAATTCCCTTAACATAAAAATATCCTATTTCACTTATCTCATGTCCATTTTTGTCCCCCAACTTGACCACTGGTCTAATTTCCATATAAGGAACTCTCATTTAAAATTTCATAACAATTGGACACCTCTAACATGTAAAACTCAACTTTTGAACCTTTTAAAATTTAGTCCTTTTGACTAAATTGAGTTCCCAAACGTTGAAATTTTCGAACGAAATTTTCAAGAAATCATTTTGTGAAATCGTAGACCATAAAAATATAGTAAAAATAAATTTTTTCTTCGTCAAATTTGTGGTTCCAAAACCACTGTTCTGACTAGGCCCAAAATCGAGCTGTTACAACTCTCTCCCTTTAGGGATTTTCGTCCCCGAAAATCTTACCAGAAGAAGTTACTTACAACTCTCATGAAACGCTTTCACTAACTTTCCAGAATCACTAATCAATTTAATCTCATATACCTCTTTTCAATAAATGTATCTCTATATCATACTTTCTGAAATATAGAATTTTCATTCCGACTATCTGTCTTCATACTCATGAATGCACAGAATTTATTCTCTTAGCTGAGGACATGCTTAAATACATATAACTCAAATCACATCTCGATAATTCAGTTTACTTTCATAAAACAACTGAGTTGATTTCAACTATCAAACACTAACATAACAAAGTACTCTTTTCTTCATGCTGAGGATACAGCTTAAACACACAATCTTTCACCAATCTTTTAGCATACAAGTCAAAGATCCTTTAAATCGTATTAGTTCGAGGAAATAAATATTTTGATTGAACTCATTAACTTTAATCAAGTTTACCCGAGGAAAAATTCCATCATACAATTTTAAGTTTATGCTCTCATTATTTATACCCTTGCTGATGACAATTCCTTACACAAAAATAAAAAAAGTCCAGATACCAAAATCACCACATTTCAGCTCTGGAACTTCATCGTATCAAAACAATACACTTTTTAAATATGCATGCAAAATAGAACAAAAATCGGTCATAAACCGACCAGACCAACAGGGCTTTCGTCTAACATCATAATTAGCTAACATTCTCATAACATAAGAACTCCATTAGAAACTGAACAATTATATACATATCTCTAAGGATAAAAGAATATATAGAATATCCAGAAAATATCATCGTGATCATTTCGATTGTAATCATCACACACAGGCATATTTACCACTTAAGTATCATTTCTCTGACTAATTCTGTTATCACGAACCTCACATTATTCCATTCATTAACAAAAATCAATTCAGAAGAACTTCCAGTTAATACATACATTCTTTAGGTATCATACCTGAATATTTTGTCTCATCAAATTTAACTTCTTCATTAACCATGACATAATCCGTATGATCTTTAAAACAATCTGATAGTTCTTTTAAAACTGAGTTCATTTGTTACACTACACTCAACTCTATTTGCATTATTGATTACTTGACCATTGAACTCTTTAGTTTGCACTTATGAGCTTATTCAACATGATTCTTGTAAAAATTTTGTCATAAAACAATATTGATAACGGGGTGGTAGTGAAGTCGTAAAGCCTCTAACTTACTCTCATAGATACATATATATGACTTAACATTCATCATTAATGTAATACCATCATAATCACATAATTCATTCCAAGTAAATTAACACATCCATTTATTACGAATGTTTTCTGTCACCCACAATTTGACACAATGGATTTACTTATTCGAGTTCAATATTAATATCTAATTAAATTCCAATACTTGGCTTCCATTTTACTTACCGACATTTGTCAAATTAGAGAACTTACGGAATTGAGTACGACGTTTTCTCGATGCCATAGTCCAACTATGGTCTTACACGTAATCACATAACACATACCGATGCCATAACCCAGCCATGGTCTTATACGGAAATCACATATCACATATTGTCATGGTCTAATCATGGTCTTTTCTGTCAATTCATCACATACCACTGAACGAAAGTACTCACTCCTGCGTTCTACTCAATTTGATATTCTAATTCAATTTTTATACTATTATAATATTCATATTTCAATAATAAAGACATAAAATAAAACATCATATTATCTCTAATTTAACAATTAAACATAAGATTCTACCATATGAACGTACTGATTTCACTTACTCAAGCAAATGCACATAAACACATATTCTGTCTATTTATGTAAATTCGCTTACCATGTTCACTTAATGATAGAGAGTTGCGCAAGGACCAAGATCGAGTTGCCAAGTCACGAGAAAGTCCTATGAACACGCTAAACGCTTGGATCTGAAACCAAACAGCAAAACTAATTTAGAATCAATTAGATCTAAAACGAAAATACCCAAATCAATAAAAGATCAGGCAAGAATTAAAAACACTTAGGAATAGCTAATCTTGGAAGCCAAGAACACGGAATTGAATTCAAGATAGGTTCCAAACAGCCGAATCTGGAAAGAAGAACACAAAACAGCAAGTTAATTTCAAAAAAACTCAGCTGATCACGAAATCAATTAGATCTAGGGTTTGGATGGCAATAAAGAGGGGTTTTGTGAAATCAAAATGTTTCTTGTTGTCCAAGGTTGGTGCCGAAAAAATTCTTGATGATTGAACGGGGTTGGAGACGAAACAAGAGAGTTCAAACAAGTTAGATAATGAAATCGACACAAGCAGAAAATTAAAAAGATTGAACAGCAAGAAAAGTAAAGATAAAGTCCTAAGAAGCCTTGAAATCGAGAAAGATTTCACAACTCCCTTCAAACGGCTCTAATCTCCTTTCCAATGAAGAACAATGGCAAGAAGAAGGCTGAAGATGGCTCCCACAATCAAAAAGATTGTTAAAACTCCTTCTAAAGAAAACTCAAAAGAAAATTCTTGGAGAACTCAAAGAGAATTTTCACTCAACAAAAAAAGATCTGATTTCAATGTATTCTTCAAGTGTAATGTGTATAAGGGTGGTTGGCCAAGCCATACATATAGGCCTTCTAACTATTTTCCTAGTCCTAATAGGAAAACTAAAAAAAAAACCTAATTTTTTTTACTTTAAAGGGGAAATTCGGCCAAGGACTTTAAATGGGCCTCTTGGACTAAATTTTTACATAGAAATTTATTCATAAAGTCTAAAAATGAAAACTAAGTATTTAAAGAATTAAAAATTAACAAATTGGGCCACTGTGACAATTTGGCCTGATTTTTAACTAAGTTTAATTTAAATTTCTTGATTGGGCTTGGAACATTATATTGGGCCTTGTTTTAAAGAACTTGGGCTTGTAATCTGTTCTCTCCTGAAATTGGCTTGTTAATGCTCATAATTGAGATCCAGTGCGCCTTAGTTGCAAGATTCGATTTCTTGGACCAAGATTTCCAAGATTTGAAATCTTGATTATCTTGATTCTTGAAATTGCTCAAAACAGCAAAATTGGACCAAGATTCGGTTTCTTGATTTTCTTGAAAACAAGAAAGTGAATCTTGATTTTCTTTTTCCTTCGTATACGCATCTAAGGCCTTTGTGACTCGTATCACTTAATCAAATATGTTGAGCACATAACATCATATACTTGCCAAACAAACATGAACGGCTTATCACCATATAAACTTTCATTTCATTCCACCTTTCACATTTCTCAACTTGTTGTTATCTCATTTCGTAGATTAACATATACATATCATGAAATTCTATTCATAATTTTCTAAATTTTGACACATCATAAGCACATCTCAATCATTTCTATATCATTATCAATATTATCAAAAATAGCTCGGTTGGAAATCATCTCTGTCTTAACAAAACAATTTCGTCAGAGTCGGGAGATATCACACTATCACTAGTAGTAATGTAGCATGTATAGCTAGACTCACATACGCTATGTTAGTCTGAGAATCAACTAAACCATAGCTCTGATACCAATAAATGTAACACACCTTACCCGTATTCGACACCGAAATAGGGTACGAAGCATTACTAGAATACATACACATACTATGAAACTTTATTTTCCCACATGAGCTTAAACCATGCCAAATAATGCGCAAATATAAGCATCATTTCTATTTCATTGTCTATCAATTATAATCGAGCATATGACCAATTATACACAAATCATTCACATATTTCCCAATTTTCCTCCTCCTCCTCTCCATTCCACATCCTTAATGTGTATAACACACATAAACAACATTAACTATAATTTCACTATTCACTCACATGTATATTCAAAACTATTTATCCGAGTCAGATTCACTAAATTATTTTTATTTAGAGCTACAGAGCTCCAAACTAAAATCCATTAATTTTCCCTAAAACTAAAGTCACATATCTTCTTACCATAAAATTTTCAAAATTTGTGGTTCAGCCAAATAGTACAGTTTATTCTTTAAAGTTTCCCCTGTTTTGTTGTCTGATAATTCAAACCACTCTTCACTAAAAATGAATTATCTAATTGTACAGAATTTGGATGATGTTTTTGTTTGTTCCATTGAAATTAGACTCATTAAGTATTCTAATCAAATAAATTATAACTCATAATTATTTTTTTACAATTTTTAACAATTTTTCAAAGTCAGAACAGGGGATTCCTAACTCATTCTAACTCTTTCTAGCTAAACTTCAAATATCTCCAAATATATAACACTTTTGCTTGATCTGTTTCTTTTATGTGAACATAGACTCATTCAGCTTCAATTTCATATATTATTCAGCCTTTAATTCACTTTCCACCATTTTTGGTGATGTTTCAAAGTCACACAACTGTTTCTGTCTAAACTATTTTGTTGCTAAATATACTTTTTCACAATTTCACTTTTTCACTTTCAATCACAATTCAATTCAAAATTCACTTTTCCATTTCTAAGTCGGTTCCACACCTATATTCATTATTCAATTACACTTATTTAATTTCTCGATGAACACTTCGGAATAATAACAGATACTCGGTGGATTCAGCATATAGCAACCACCTTATTAATCAATGATGTCCGGTGGAATCAGCACATAGCAACCACCTTACTAATCAATGATGTTCTGTTCACATAGTAGTCTGCACATAGTACTACACATATGACCATTACCATCCTATACACGTAGTAGCCTGCACATAGTACTACACACGTGATCGAAACTATCTGGTACGCATAGTAGCCTGCACATAGTATTACACATGCGACCTATCATTCTGGTACACGTAGTAGCATGCACATAGTATTACACACGTGACCATCACTTTCACTTTTACATAGTGGCCTACACACAGTCCGTGCCACACATGTGATCATTTCTGTCACTTCATTTGTATCCCTTTTTATTCCGAAGGTTCATTTGGGAATTTTTCACTTTTTCTCACTTTTCTTTTTATCGATCAATTTCAATTTCTCATCTTTCTTGATTTATAACAATACATTTAACTTATTTAACATTCACATTCACCAAAATAGTCCATGATTCGAACTTTGGAAAAATTACGATTTTGCCCCTAAACTTTTGCATATTTACACTTTTTCCCCAAAGCTCGAAAATTAAACTTCGTCTCTTATTCTTATGTTTTATGGCATGCTGGACATTTTTCCTTTCTATGGCAACATCAAATTCCCACTCTAACACTTATGAACATTAGGTATTTTTACCGATTATGTCGTTTTACTCGTTTTCACTTAAAATCACTTAGCAAAAGTTGTTTAACATAATTTCTAGCTTCATATCCTACCATAAAAAATCAAAATAAACACATTTCACCTATGGGTATTTTTCCAAATATAAACCCTAGGTTAAATTATTGGTAGAATAAGCTAAATCAAGTTACCGGGACTCCCAAAATGTAAAGAACATTAAAAACGAGGCTTGGAATCACTTACTATGGAGCTTGGAAGCTTGAAACCCATAAATATGGCTTCTCCCCTTGTAAAATTCGACCATGGGGTTGAAGATGATGAAATTTTGGCCTATTTTGTCTTTTTAATTCATTTTAAATAGCAAATTACCAAAATGCCCTTAACTAAAAAATATCTTATTTCACTTATCTCATGTCCATTTTTGTCCGCCAACTTGACCAATGGTCTAATTGCCATATAAGGACCTCCAATTTAAAATTTCATAACAATTGGACACCTCTAACATGTAAAACTCAACTTTAGCACTTTTTACAATTTAGTCCTTTTGACTAAATTGAGTGTCCAAACGTCAAAATTTTCATACAAAATTTTCACAAAAACATTTTCTAAAATCGTAGACCATAAAAATATAATAAAAATAAATTTTATCCTCGTCAAATTTGTGGTCCCGAAACCACTGTTCTGACTAGGCCCAAAATCAGGCTGTTACAGTATGAGATCACTAAGAGGATCGAGCTAGTAGCTTAAAGATTAGCTTTGCTATCAGAGTTAGAAAATATTCACAATGTATTTCATGTATCTATGTTACGACGTTATCGATTAGATTCTTCGCATGTGATTTCACCTGTTGATGTCGAGATTTAGCCTGATATGACATACAATGAAGAATCGATCAGAATTCTAGCTCGCGACATTAAAGAATTGAGAAATAAAAGTATAGATTTAGTGAAATTTCTTTGGCAAAGTCATGGTATAGAATAAGCTACCTGGGAACTGGAAGAAATTATGAAAGCGCAATTCCTGAACCTCTTTTCTAGTAAGATTTTCGAGGAGGAAAATTCCATTAGGGGGAGACTTGTTACAACTTATTTTCAATGAAATTGGAAAAGTGGTTTTGGGACCACAAATTTGACGAGTAAACATTTATTTTATTATTACTTTCACATCCACAGTATGTTAGTAGGGTCGTATAAAACTTTCATTAAGAAATTTTTATGGTTTGCATGCTTAATTATGTGAAAAGGTGTAAAAGTAGAGTTCTATAAGTTAAAGGTATCAATTAGCTATGAAACTTTAATATGATTGGAATTAGATGGTAAATAGACCATTTATATAGTTAGTGGACATTCAAGGATTGGTTTTATTGAAATTATTAAAGTTTTTAAAGGTTTTTTTGGTAATTAGGTAATAAAGGTTAAACTTTAACAAAAAAAATTCATTTTTATTCATCTTATTCTTCCATCAAAAATTGAAGGTTAAAAAGCCATATTAAGGTTCTTCCATTTGGCTACTTCAAGTGCTGGCATGCAAGTGTAATTTTGTCCCGTTTTTAATGATTTTTATGTTTTTGGGGATCATTGTAACTTAATCTAGCTAGCCTAAGGACTAATTTGTTTTTCCATGAACATGTTTGTATGGTTTTTGAAGTTTAATGAAAGATTATGAGTCTGTGTTGATAAATAAACAAGTTTTGTGAAGGGATTTTTGATGAAATTGTCAATTAGGGACTTATTTGTAAAAGTAGTAAAATACCATGATAAATTTATGAAATTCTAATTTGTATGAGGTTTTATAAGTCCCTAGGTAATTCGGCTAGAATGAAATATGGATGAAATTGCATAAATTTCAATTTACAAGCTTAAGGACTAAATTGTAAAGAAGTTAAAATATTAGGAGTAAAAGTGTAATTTTGTAAAAGTATGAATTTTGGACTAAATTGAATGGTATAAGTATTAAATGTATTGAATTTTCTTATTTAGATCAAGATAAACCTCGTACGGATCTATATCGAGGAAAAGCTAAAGCCTCAGATTAGTTGATCTTATTTCAACATCTTTGTTATCGAGGTAAGTTCGTATGTTTAAATAACATTTTAATGTTATTTTGATATATAAGTTATTTTGTTATTTATCGTGTAAAGAAATGATGGAAATCCAATGATGTGACGATAATTATTGAGCTCCGATTGGACCTTAGGAATATATAGTATACAAATGACATGCCATTAGGGTTACCATGTTTTGGGTGTTGGTCCTAAATGTCCTACCGATGGCTGAGGTCCAACATTTTTTTTAGATACTCATCAACTTGTGTGAGCAACATCGTGTAGCTTACATTCCAACCGTCAACTTGTCTGAGCAAACCCATTTTACGGCTCGAGTGAGAAACAATATAAAGGAAAAGGAAAGGAAATGAAAGATTATATGTTTAGCACATTTTGTGTGAGCTTTTCCACGTATCCAATGTTATTCTGAATGGTTCAACGGGCATGAAAAGAGAAGGAATGGCAAGTATTCCAATCGACTATGTTATGAGGCTATGGAAAGTTCTGAACTGATAATGATCAATGATGTATATCTATGTTTATGGAAAATATGAATTCAATGGTATTATGTTCATGCAAATCTACCTTACCATGTGATAATTCAATTGAGTTATGTGTTAATGCACTAACATGTGTTGTTGATGTTGCTTAGGTTTGTGCCAAGCTTATGCTGGATTGAATCATGTTTAAATTATAAGGTTATACATTGAAATGGTAAGTTATATTCATGATCTATGAACTTACTAAGCATTATATGCTTACGTAGTTTTTTTTGCTATGCTTTATAGATTATTGGAAGCTCGATTGGTTAAGTAGCTCGTCGAAGACCTATCACACTATCCAGCGATTATATCTGTAGTTTTTGATGTTTTGACCAATGTTATAATGGCATGTATAGGTGGACTTGTGGTTTATGTTAGTTGATAAGTTTGGCATGTATATGTGTTATTATGGTTAGTACAATTTTAGTACTTATGGCATCTTGTTGATGTTTGTTAATTTGGTTAAGTTGAGGCATGTTGTAATGGCTAATTCGGTGTGTGATGGAGTAGATGCAATTTGGTCAAGTATGGTATGTTTCGTTATGGAATTGAGTTAGATGTGTATGATTGAAATATGACCAATTATGCATGAGTTTAGGTTTATTTGTTTGATTGTGATTGAGGTGTCTATATGGCATACTGTTTGAATGGAATTTAGTCATTTGGATTGGTCATATTATGCATGTTTTGGTATGTTTTGGTGCCTTGATCATATGTGTAAGTTTGTTGTAGGTGCATGTTTGAAATGGGTAATAGAAATGGCTTGATTTTGGCCAATTTCATGTCCACACGATGTAACAGCCCGAATTTGGGGCTAGTCGGGATAGTGGTTTCGGGACCACAAATTCGACGAGAAAAAAATTTATTTTCATTATATTTTTATGGTCTACGATTTTAAAAAATGATTTCGTGAAAATTTTGTTCAAAAATTTTGACGTTTAGGCACTCAATTTAGTCAAAAGGACTAAATTGTAAAAGTGCAAAAGTTGAGTTCTATAGTTAGAGGTGTCCAATTGTTATGAAATTTTAAATTGGAGGTCTTTATATGGTAATTAGACTATTGGTTAAGTTTGTGGACAAAAATGGGTATGGTTAGGCATGTTTCCAAAGTTTTTAATTAAGGGCATTTTGGTCATTTAGTTATTAAAATGAATTAAAAACAAAATTAAAAGCCAATCTTTGTCCATCTTTAACCTCTAGGCTGAAAATTGCATGGAGAAAGCATGGCTAGGGTTTTTCAAGCTTCCAAGCTCGATTGTAAGTCCGTTCTATCTCTGTTTTTAATGATTTTTATGTTTTTGAAATCCTCGTAACAAGATTTACCTATTTTTACCATTGTTTTGAACTAGGGTTCGTGTTTAAAAATTTACCCATGAATGATATGCATGTATTTTGGTGTTTTATGGAAGCATATGAATGTTTGGAGTGTGATAAACGATTTGTACTAAGTAATTTTCGATGAAAATGCCTAAAAGGATTAATTTGTAAAAATTATAAAATATGTCACAGTGTGTGAATAAGTGAGTATTGTGGACTGCTATAGTTATGAAAATGGTTCAGCTAGGCCTAAAATTCAAGGAAATAGAATAAAAATTATTTTACGAGGTTAGGGGCAAAATCATAATTTTGTGAAACTTTAGGAGCAAAACATAATTTTTCCAAAGTATGATTTTTGGACTGGAATGAATATTGTGAAGGTTATATAAGTTAAATGTATTGTTATAAATCAAGAAAGACGAGAAATTGAAATTGATCGATAAAAAGAAAAGTGAAAAATTCTCGAATGAACCTTTGGAATAAAAAGGGATATGAATGAAGTGACAAAAATGATCACATGTGTGGCACGGAAAGTGTGTAGGCCACTATGTAAAAGTGAAAGTGATGGTCACGTGTGTAGTACTAAGTGTAGGCTACTACGTGTACCGGAATGATAGGTCGCATGTGTAGTACTATGTGCAGGCTACTATGCGTACCGAATAGTTTCAATCACGTGTGTAGTACTATGTGCAGGCTACTATGTGTATCGGATGGTAATGGTCACATGTGTAGTACTATGTGTAGGCTACCATGTGAACCGAACATCATTGATTAGTAAGGTGGTTGCTATGTGTTGATTCCACCGGACATCATTGATTAATAAGGTGGTTGCTATGTGCTGAATCCACCGAGTATCTGTTATTATTTCGAAGTGTTCATCAGGAAATTGACTAACACCATGTTTGGTTGGGTGTAATGGATTAGCCATTACACCCCTATTCTGTGGGCCCCACTTAATCCCTTGTTTGGTTCGGTGTATTGTCCTAATACGGGCCTATTACGTTACGGATGTATTCCTCATTTTCTTTGCTTCAACGCTGATTTCTAATCCCTTCCAAAAGCAAGGATTAGCTAATCAGAGTCTGTTTTACCCTCCCCAGCCGAAATTGATCTCCACCCCGCCCTCTCCCTCCCAACATCCACAAAAGTTGCCAGCGAATCAAACTTCCACCAGCTCAGATCTTTCGCCGACTTTCATCCTGGCATCTTTCGCCAACATCTTTCGTCTAAGTTTCAACTTTACCCGTCTCATTTCTTTCTCACGTCTGAAGCATCTTCTTCTTTTTTTCATTTTTCTTCCCATTTCCTTCCAACCTTCTCCCTCATTTTCATGCTTCTATCCTGACCAACCCTTTAACAAACCCTCAACAAGGCCTTCAATTATGAATCGTATGAGGTAACAGAGTAATAGAAAGTAGCAGCAATGGTTCCCAAGTACGCTTCTCCCTTCTTCTATTCCTTTGATTTCAATTAAATTTCTTTATATATACCATGAATTTAATGATTTGTTCTTGAAATATTGTTTCTTTATTTTTGTTTTTTTGGGGAAAAATGGATTTGCCTTTCATTTCATTCCATTTTGGCTTGAAATCTAAAAATATGATTAATTTTTTGGTTTTTTAGGTTATATTTACATGTAATTTCAATGTTAACCAGTTTTGTGTTTAAATTTCATCTTTGAAATTTTACACTTTCAATCGATCAACTGTACATAGGATTTGATTAATGAAGCTAATAGTTGTGAATTAACGAAAGGGAAAGGTTTTAATGACTGCTGTAATTTGATTGATTGGAACACTATATGGTGTTTAAGGCAATCGATTAGTTTCATTGTTAAAATATACCTCTGTTTGTCTTTTTTGGCTCATTGGATAGTAGCTCTGTAAATAATTATTTTTGTTTTGTCGGCTATGTTGCTGCTGATGAATGTTGGATATGGGTTCGAGTTTTCTTATTTAAGTTTTACATAAATTTGGAGGTAATGTTAATTGGACTCGGGTGTTTTTGTAAGATATGTGTATGTATGCTTCATAAGTGTGTTCTTTTATGTATTTGGGAATCTTTGGAATATATTAATGTCATATCCATGCCCAAGAATCTGTTGAACATTGCTTGAAATACAAGTTTCGGATATGGTTATTTTTGGAAAAATGAAGAGTACGATAGCACCTTACAAGTTGGAAATGGGAAATTAACTTGCTCCTGTTTCATACTATGGTCTATAAGATGGATATTATGTTTTTTTGCAATCAAGAGCTAGTGTAAGGGGTAGTTTTTTGTATAATTCTGTTTATGTTAATGGTGATTGTTGTTCGATCTTGTTAATTATGTAATAAGCTCGTAACTCGTTCAAAGGCACAAATGAGCATGCTGTCATAAAGTGTGACTTTAAGGTTGAATTTCTGGTTAGGGAGATCAATGAAGTTAAGCATATTTAGAACCGTCAGGTTTTGTAGTGCTCTTGCAGTTGGCTTCATCACCTTGGGTCTGGTATAGAGCTACTGATGACGACTTTGAAAAACCAATTGGATTTGATTTGTTGGATGATGATGATCAGTGGATCCGGACCACTGATTTTACTGCAAGTGTTTCATTAATGAATTAGACTTCCTTCCTGTCATTTAAACTAAATATTCTTTATTGCTTACTAACTGAGCATGTTGTTTTCTAGTATCCAAGACATTTGATGGGAATGCTTATTGTTTTTCAGGAAAATGGATGCTATCCACACTTTTGCCAGATAAGGAGAACTGGATAATTTGCTTAAATGCATTGAAAGTGGTGTTTCTGTGCATTTGCAAGGTTTGTTTCTATTTAGTTGTTTTTCCTCCTTTAAAGAAAAAACTAGACTTACATACATGGGTCTGAAAGACTTTGCTTAATCAAGTAACTTGTTTGCATTTGATGCTTGCAGACAGTGAAGGCAGGACCCCGATGCATTGGGCTGTAGATCGTGGCCACCTTAAAATTGCCAAAGCACTTCTTAGCAGGAATGTTGATGCGAATGCTAAGGTAATTATTGTATCGCTGTTATGGTTTTACTCGTATTCACCTCCTAACCTATTTGTGTGTGCTGAAACTTTCCCTGTCTGATGTACCTTTAATGCACGAAAACAAATGTAAAATAACTTGATCTCGACTCAGGTTCTACTCATCCGAATCGGATTCTCCCGTTGAAAAGAAGCTTGACCCTGTTATAGAATCTGCTTCATTAGCTGAAGCCCATGTCAAGGATGTAGCTTTGCCCGTTGAGGATATGAGTAGTAAAGGTAAAAATGGGTTAAAAAATATTGGATTTGGGTTTCTTTTTGGCAATTTGTTTATTGTGCTTTTTCTTAGATGATGAGAAAGGAAAGTCAAGATGGATGAACAAGTTTGGTTTTTATTTGATTGGTTTGTTATGTTCATGTTAGTCTGGTAAAAAGTCTTAAACTGGGTCTGAGGATTTAATCTGTGCTTCTTCTTTGCTGGAATTTACTTTTTTTTATTTGGAAATTATTTGTTTGGTTGTTGAGAAAGAAAGGGAAACTAAATCATGATATATGTATATATTTGTTTGGATAAATCATGATAGTTTGTTTTTTTTGTTATGTTGTTTAACTTTGTTAGTTCTTTGGTGCCAGAGCTGAAAACTCGAATCAAGAAGTACTTTGAAGGGGATGAAGAGGCACTCCCTTCAGTTCTTGAGGCCATTTTGCGGAGAAAGTTGGCTGGGAAGCATGAGGAGACCGATGATGAATTGATGGATGAATTGGAGGTGCAACCACGAGACGATGTGGATGAGGAAGAGTTCGAGTCAGATTTTGATAATTTGTACTCGACTGATGAAGAGATGCTTGCAATTCTTGCAATGTTTTTGATGAAATAAAGTGTGGATAGAAAACCTGTCAATACTTGTAATGTTTGTCCATAATGTTTGTAAATGAGAAATGACCCTAGTCTACTTCATTTCTCAAAGCCAATTGATTGCGATTGCATGTAAATGTCACTAGAAGGCTGTTGCTAAGGCTTAGGAATATGTTTTATGAGTCAGTGTTGGTTGTTTCAAGTTCACTTTAATGTCACTCTGTTTACTGCTTTCTAGTTTAACTTTTGTATGGTAAGTGATTTGTATACTAGTTGTTTCTCTTGAATATGCATGCAGAACTTACATATTAGTAGTTATAAACACATATATGCTACTTGATAACAAATCTTTTTTTTTTCATAGTTTACCATGGTTGCTTTATGCCTATATGATTGTTCATAGAAAATTTTTTTTGGAAGAAGCCTATGCTTGACATTTGTTTAATCCATGTTTTCTTAGCAAGTATCTACATTATTAATATATATTATATAGTATTATATATTATGATTTTATTAAATTCATATAAGAATATTTGATATTAAGAATTTTATTAAATTATATATTTTTATTAAATTATAGGATCTTAGAGAAATGTAATTTTCACTAACACAAATTACTCTTCTTTGCGGCTTAATTTGACTTTTAACACTAAGTAATCTGCCACTAAATTTATTTCTTTTTACAAAATATTCAGAAAAAAATATTAAATTATATTTAGAAAAATTATATATAATAATAATTATTTTAAATTATATTTTATAGTATTATATATTATGATTTTAGTAAATTCATATAAGAATATTTAATATTAAGAATGTTATTAAATTATATATTTTAATTAAATTGTATTTAATAATAATTATGTTAAAATATGATTAAATTATTTATTATTTATATTAATAATCTTATTAAAATTTAATAACAATAACAATAATCATCTACTTAAAAGAAATTCTGCTAAGGGTATTCTAGTCATTTTAGTTTTTTTCCTTATGCTATTACACTTCTATTCCATTCAACCAAACACAAGAATACCATTACGCCTCTATTCCATTCCATTGAACCAAACAAAAGAATTACCTATTACGCCTCTATTCCATTCCATTCAACCAAACAAAAGAATTATCTATTACGCCTCTATTCCATTACGCCTCTATTCCATTACACCTCTATTCTATTACAGTAAACCAAACGTGCTCTAAGTGTAATTGAATAATTAATATAGGTGTGGAATTGAATTGAATATCGACTTAGTAATGGAAAAGTGAGTTTTGAATTGAATTGTGATTGAAAGTGAAAAAGTGAAATTATGAAATAGTACATTTAGCACTAAAACAGTTTAGACAGCAGCAGTTGTGTGAATTTGAAAACTCACCAAAAATGGTGGTGATTGAATTAGAGGCTGAATAATATATTAAATTGAAGCTGAATGAGTCTATTTTTACATAAAATAAACAAAGCAAGCAAAAGAGTTATATATTTTGAGATAATTGAAGTTTAGTTAGACAGATCTAGAATGAGTTCACAATCCCCTGTTCTGACTTTGGAAAATTTTCGAAAATTGTAAGAAAATAATTATGGGATAAAGTTTATATTTTTAGAATACTCAATGAATCTATTTTCAGTAGAAACAAATAGAAACAATATCCTAATTCTGTACAATGAGATAATTAATTTTTAGTGAAGAGAGGTCAGAACTGTTGAGCAGTGAAACAAGGGAAAATTTAAAGAATAAAATGTACTATTTGGCTAAACTAAAAAATTTGAAAATTTAATGTTAGAAGATATGTGAATCTAGTTTTGGGGAAAATTTACGGATCTTAATTTGGAGTTCCGTAGCTCTGAGTAAAAATAGTTTAGTGACTCTGACTCGAATAGACAGCTTTGAATATACATGTGAGTGAATAGTAAAATTGTAGTTAATGTTTTTTAAGTGTGTTATACACATTAAGGATGTGGAATGGAGAGGAGGAGGAGGAGGAAAATTGGAAGAACGTATGAATGATTTGTGTATAATTGGTCATATGCTTGATTATAATCGATAAACGATTGAAAAGAAATGATGTTTATAATTGTGCATTATTAGTTATAGTTAAAGTTCATGTGATAAAATAAAGTTTCATAGTATGTGTATGTGGTATACTTGGCATATGATTTGGTTTGTAACAATGTCAGAAGTGATTTATAAATTAACTCATGTTGATAAGTTTGATACATAAATAAATGTGGTGCTTATCCATACTTATAATGCTTATACTATATGTTTATTTGGCTAGCATGTTTGGTGTGTATGCTTAGGCTTTGGCCAAGTTGTGGCTGGATTACGCCACATTAAATTTATAAAATTATGCATTGAGATGGTAAATGTCTAAATGGAAATATGCTTGTGATCATGAAAGGGTGGTAAGGTTTAAAGTTTGTAATCTTTATTAAAATGGTTTATCATGTGGTTAGTCTTCAAAAAGACTAGCTTGCGACTATGGTTGAGTGTAATGTTTATATCTTGTGTGATATACATAGGAAACGGGAGTGGAAAGGAAATGAAATACTAGGTTCATGCTTGATGTGTAGAATGATGCAAAAAGGGGACGTTAAGTTAAACGATAAATATGTATTAGTATTGAACTTAATAAAATTGAATTGTACGAGAATTAAATGGAAATTGCAAATGATATGATGTGATTTAAATGAATTATTGTGGTATTGAAATGTATATTGGATTGAGAAATTGAATTGAATCATGAACATGAGAATCATGAATTAAATGAAATGGAAATGGAGTATTGAATTGCATGAGTATGTATTGGGTCTCAGAAGCCCTATTTGTTACAAATATAGTATTTTGAAGTTATAACGTGAAGATTTATAAAAGCATGTTAAAAATTTGAAGAGTTTAAATTTGAATGAAATTTTATAACTCGGTTTAACATGTTTATAAGTGTATGTGTTCTAGTAATGCCTCGTACCCTATACCTGCGTCGAATACGGGTAAGGGGTGTTACAATGTGACATCGCCAGATTCGATCATAACGTTGAGACCAGATTTAGGGTGTTACACACGGCCTAAGACAAGGGCATGTTTCTCAGTCGTGTGTGACACACGACCATGAGACACAATCGTGTGTCCCGTCTAGTTTTTAAAGGTTACAAGTCAAGTAGTTACACGGTGTAGCACATGGCCTTGCACACAGACGTGTGAGGCCATTTTGAGTGTTACATGTCCTGGCACACGGGCGTGTAGCTTGGCTATGTGACCCAACTCAAAGAGTTACACAGGCTCGAACACGGGCGTGTGTACCTATTTTGATTGTTATACGGCCTGAGACACAGGCTTGTATCTCAACCATGTAAGTCACATGGCCGTGTGACCCCTGCAGCTCAATTTTTCTAGCTTTTTCTTAAATGTTCCAAATGTTTTTTATTTAGTCCCGAATTGTTTCTAAAGTGTTTCGAAGGCCTCGAGCGCTCGATTAAAGGATAATATGCATGTATATGAATGGATTATGATATGTTTATATTAAAGTTTGCAAATGTATGTTTTAAAGTTACGTTTTTTATAGTAATGTTTCGTAACCTTATTTCGACGATGGATATGAGTTTCATGTATCAATGTTGCATTGATAAAATTATGATCCTTCCCATGTGATATCTTCAAGTGAAATAGAACTGCAACTTGATTTAACTTATAGTGAGGGATCGGTGAAGATTTTAGAATGAGAAGTGAAAGAGCTAAAAAAAATGAGTAGCTCTAGTAAAATTTTTGTGGCATCACTATGGTATTGAGGAAGCTACTTAGGAACTAGAATAAACCATGAGGTCACGATACCCGAATCTCTTTTCAGGTAAAATTTTTTAGGACAAAAATTCCTAAAGGAGGGAGAGTTGTAACAATCCATTTTCAGTGGTACTAGAAATGGTGGTTTCAGAACCTTGCTTACCAATGATTAAGTCAGTAAGTTTTAATATTAAATATCTATTAGTCTATTATAGTGTTATATGAAACCTTGGTTTGTTAGTTTGATTAATTAAATAATTTATTTTAGTATAGGGATGGGACTGTAAATGTGGTAAAAGTTGACCATTATGGATTTCTTTTGCTAATGATAATATGTTATTCAATTAGAGACTGAAATGATAATTCAACCACTATTTTAGTTAATGGTTGGATAGGAGTTGGCTTTAACTTACCTGTAATGATGTTAATTTTAATTAATAATTAGATTAGACATATATATACTATAGCATAGTGGATAGAGGGAAGGAAAAATTCATTTTTCTTTCTTCCATCTTCTTCATCACCATCTTTCTTTTTTGTTATGCTATGAAAAGTCGGTCAAGCTTGTGCTCTTGCATGATTAAGATTTGAATCATGTAACAACTCGGTTTTAGTGGTACTAAAAATGGTGGTTTCAGAAACCCATTTATCGATGATCGAGTCAGTGAATATTATTTATTAATATTTACTGGTCTATTATAGAATTATATTAAATTTTAGTTCAGATTTTTTATTGATTGAATGGGTAATTTGGGTACAATGACTAAATCGTAAAAACCATATAAGTTAATTGCTATTGAATTTTAGTAGCTAAAAGGATAAATATAATTTTTTTTAGATTTTAGCCTTAATTTTTTGAGAATTTAAGTAAAAAGTTAGAAATTAAAATAATAAACAAAAAGAAACAAATGTGGGAAGGGACAAAGTTTTCATCTTTCTCAAACTCTCCACTATTTCACTCCATTGAAGAAGAAGGAAGAGCTTCAAACTCCCTTGGGAATTCCATCTTTGCATGTATGGTATTCAAGGTCCATTTTTCATAAATTTTATGTTTTTGAGATCATTGTAGCTCAATCTAGCAAACCCAAGTATTAATTTGTAAAACTGTCAAAGATTTTCAATGTCGCCATTATTGCTTTTGAAGTTTTTTCAATTCTAAAAGTTAGAAATTTAAGCTTGTGTATAAATAGGACTAATTTGTTAAGTGATATTTGTTAATTTTGAGTTTAAGAACTAAAATAGAAAAATAATGAGATTAGCATAAAATTTGTAACAACCCGTTTTCAGTGAAATCAGAACAATGGTTTTGGGACCACAAATCTGACGTGCAAATATTTATTTTAGTATTATTATTTTAATGTCTACAACATGTTAGTATTATCGTATAAAAATTTTGTTAAGAAATTTTACCGTTTGCATGTTTAATTTGCTGAAAAGGACTAAATTACAAAAAGTGAAAAACTTGAATTCTATAAGCTAAAGGGATTTAATAGCTATGAAATTATATGTTTAGAGGGTTTATGTTGTTAATAAACCATTGATATGTTGAGTGGACAAATATTGACACCTTCTAGGTGATTTTAAATGTTTTATTTCAAGGTTAAATAAGTAAATTAAAACAAAAGAAAAAAATGTATCATCTTCCTTAATCGAATGATACCACAAAAAATTGAAAAGAGAAACCTCCATGGAAGCTTAAGCATTTGGCTATCCCTCTTTGTCTTGCATGCGAGTATTTTTCGTCCCGTTTTTAATGATTTTTATGTTTTTGAAGTCGATGTAGCTTAATCTAGCTAGCCCAGGGACTAATTTCCAAAAATTTTAAAAGTCTATGGTTTTTCCATGAATGAATTCATGTGGTTTTGATGTTTGATGGAAGAAAATGAATATTTGTTGTTAGATAAACAACTTTTGTAAAGTGAATTTTGTTGAAAATGTCAATTAGGGATTAAATTAAAAAATGTGAAATATTCATGGTGTAATTTGTGAAATAATGATTTATATGAGTTGATAGGGATCTATATGAAATTCGGCTATCATGGATTAGGGATGAAATTGCATGAATTTCATTTTACAAGTTTAAGGACTAAATTGTAAAGAAATCAAAACATTAGGGGTAAAAGTGTAATTTTGCAAAAATATGAATTTGGATTGAATTGAATAGAATGATTATTAAATGAATTGAATTTATTCATTTAGATCAAGATAAACCTTGTACGGCTTTAGATCTGGGCAAAGAAAAGTTTTGGACTAATCGACTCTATACCTACGTTTTATCTTCGATGTAAGTTTGTGTAATTTCATAATGTTTATAGGTTTATTTTTGAAATATGTGTGTTTTGGACTACCATGTAAATGACTATTGCAGATCCAATGATGTTACGTCGACTACCGAGCCCCGTTTGAACCTTAGGAATTCATAGGATACAAATGACATGTCATTAGGGTTTGCATGTTTCGGGTGCTAGTCTTGAATGTCCTACCTGTGGTTGAGTTTTGGCATTTGTTGCTGATACTCGATAGCTTGTGGAGCAGCACCATGTAGCTACGTTCCAACCCATAACTTGTGTGAGTAGGCCCATTTTCATAGCTCGTGTGAGCATACTCTTTTTACAGCTCGTGTGAGATATATGTATAGGAAAGGACGGACTATGGTTATATGTTTAGCACACTTCATGTTAGCTATCTTGTGTATCCAACGATATTCTAATCGGTTCAACGGGCATGAGTTTGTAAGGAAATGGTAAGATTTCATTATGAAGTAAGACATATATATATGAAATTTGTTGAAATGGTTATACATGGAAATAATGTTATGTTGAAATTGATGACAAATCCAATTGATTCATGTTTAAGTTTAATGGCCATCCATGTTAAATTGCCTATGATTTATGTTCAAATATTCTAACATGTTTGTGTTGATTCTTAGGCTTTGGCCAAGCTATTGGTTGGATTATGTCATGCTAAATTTTAATGTTATGTAATGAAATGGTAAGTTAAGTTTTATGTTATACGAACTTACTAAGCATTGTATGCTTACTTTGTGCTATTTTCCATGTCTTATAATGAATCGAAAGCTCGTTCAGGTTGGAGGCTTGTCGGATACCTATCACACATCCATTGGCTATATTGGTAAATTTTGATGTTTTTAAGTCATAGTTATAATGGCATGTATAGGTGTTTTGTATTTGATGAAATAACCATTATGTTTGGCTTGTAAATATGGTATTTGGGGTGATGGATTGGTTGCTATGTTGGCATGTATATCTGGTCTTATTATTGTTGATATTTTGGCATTTTGGTGCTTAAATTGTGGGAGTTGGAATGGCAAATAAAATGCATGCTATGAATGGTTCTTTTGATAGGTTTGAATGTGGTCATTGTGGTATGTTTGGATGTGGTTGACATATGGTCAATTTTGCTAAGGTTTAGTGATGATAGATGTTGAATGGCCAAATTGGTATATTTTAGTGTGATTTTGGCATGTTTTGGCATAGACAAAAGTTGGCTGATTTATGGCTAAACTATGCAAATGTATAAAACATGTTTGGTTGTTGTGGTTGAGGTGCCTTTTGGGTATATTCATTGTATGAACAAATACCATGATGATCTAGCTTGAATATGCATCTATTAGGTACATTTTAGATGCTTGAAAATAGGTGCTTATGGCTTGTATAAGTGATCATGTTTTGGGTGAGGAAAATGGCTTGAAAATGGCCTATTTTTTGTCCACATGGCCTAAGACACGGGCGTGTGCCTTTGCCATGTGTGACACACGGCCATGCGACATGATCGTGTGTCCCTTGTAGGTTACAAAAGGTTGCAAGTTAGGTTGTTACACGGCCTAGCACACGACCTAGCACACGGGCATGTGGCTTGGTCTTGTGACCCAAGTCAAAGAGTTACACGGGAACGGACACAGGCTGGGACACGGCTGTGTGACCCCTGTAGTATGAAAATTTTTAACTTTTTCTTAAAAATTTCATACATCTCTGATTTAGTCCCTATTCATTTCTAAAGAGTTTTTAGGTCCTTGAGGGCTTATATAAGGGACAATATGTATGGGTTTGATTGATATTGCTATGATTTATGATATGTTTTGAATCTTTTGAACAATTGAATGTTTTGATATGTAAACTTTCGGTAATGCTCCGTAGCCCTATTCCAGCAATGGATACGGGTTAGGGGTGTTACAAAATTTTTGTAAATATAAGCACTTGAGATTTGTTTAAGAATAATTTTGAAATTGAATTGAAAATTTGGGGTTTAAATGTGTAAGTTATAGTTGTTTCGATTTTAAGGACTAAATTGAATAAACTATAAAACTTTTGGAAAATTATGAAAACTGGAATTAAGTTGTCATATGCATAGTATAAGGGGCCTTAAGACATTTGAAAAATAAATTTTTAAATGATTTATTATATAGATCAATAATTAAAATAATTGGAAGGTAAGCGTAGAAAAGGAAAAATTACAAAATAGTTAGTGTCATATTTGTTGCTATTTTTTATTACGTAAGTTTGTGTGATATTTATTTTGATTAATGCTTGATTATAATGAGTTATACGTATGTGTATTGCTAAATTGTGGTGAAATGATAAACTTCAAAGTGGAAAGGCTTAATTGTGAACAATGATTTAATATGTGAACAATGATTTAATAGGTATATGATTTAGCTATCTGTATATTAAAAAGTTCAAAAGAGTGGAATGGATTGAATACAATGAATAAGGCCCGTCTAAACTATTGGGATCACCGGTACGCCTCGTGAGCAGCTGAAAAATATTTCAGTGATCCACAGCTATGGATCCATGTACAAGGAACAAAATGGTTAAGACAAGGTTGAAAATTTACCTTTTTAACCGAAAACGATGAAAGGATGCTGCTGATTTGATGTCAATTCCACTACACAACGAAAACATCCCGACCTCTATGTAGTCCACCCGGTATCAAAACGAACGGCAAAACTCTTTTGGAACTATTCCAAAGAAAAAAATCTCTCAAAACGGCTACTAGACCCTTTTTGTCAATTTTTTTTAAAACACACTTACTCTAATTCGAGATTTTGGTATGCATATATTGAGAATTGAATCAAATCTTATAAAGAACATATGGAAAGCGTTGAACACGTTATTCTTTCCAAAAAGAATTATAACCACTATGTTTTAATGTTTGAGCGAAATCATAATAATAATAATTTCTTATAATAATTTCAGTAAACTATATTCTGTTAAAATTTTATATGAATCAAATTCATATATTAATTTTAACTATGTTCTCTATTTATGTTGAACAAGCTTGTACATTTAATTTTTTTAATATTTAATTGTCAAATTAAATTAAATTAATTCCTGTGACAAGTAAACACAACACCAAATGTGTTTCGATTTTTTTCGTTTTAATCATAGGGTGTGACCCTATAGGTTCTTGTAACGTTAGTAGTAATACAAGAACATTTCTAATAATGCAAGCAATAAGTGGCATCTAGCAATACATCATTGCTACCTAAGTTACAGAATTCGTAATTCGACATAACCTTTCTTTGATAATCTTTTCATGTTTTATAAAGTATCCTAGTTAAGTTATTAATAAATATTATAACCAATGAATATCACTTACGTATTCTCCACGTTTGACCAAAATAGATACATGTACTTCGTTTTAGTAGAACCAACATTTTATCGATCGAGGCTTTAATGAGGGTAAATATTGGAAGGCAATCTTAATATTTTATTTTATTGACAGCTTTTAAATTAAATTAATCTCACCATTAGTGGTCAAGAATTTTTCATTTTAATCCTTTAATTGATCTTATCAATGTCCTATAACGTGCATGCTAACATATCATCCATCGTAATATATACGAGAAAAATATACAGTAGTAAATAAATGCAATAGTTATAGCAAATAAAACTAAGGTGGTTCCTCCCAAGCTAATGGGATAACCAAAAGGAATCCTAAGGGTGTATGCCTCTTCTCAAGCTTCCTTTCCACTTTAGGTAGCCCAACCTTCTTTTCCTCTAATCCGTAGTAGCTTGTACAATTTACAAAAATAGAAACTCGTTTTACATACGAGAGAGTAAGATGAGAAGAGAAATACAAGAGAAATATATAAAGGCACGACACGCAGGCTGTATTTATTAACTTACAACATTTACAATTAATAAATTAAATGGGATATCGGGCTATAATCATGCATTTCCAAACACCGTGCATATCAAACATAGTATACAATATATGATACGTTTTATTTAATAGCTTGTTAATGTGAATTACCAAATTGTCCCTTTAATAATGTTTCCTACGAATAGGGTCAAGGGACGAAGCCCCTTGTGGGGTCAAGGGGTGGATTCCCCTACGGGGGTCCCATGCCTCGATGCTGCAGGCGATGGTGTCGCTGATTGGTCAGCGGTAGACCTCGGTAAAATTTTAAAAACTGCACTTAGATCTCTGTGAAAATCGTTTCTGTTTGATAACTTTTATCAAAATAGAATAATTTTTTTTTTAATTTCGAGCTGAGATGCTTCTCACTAGAGAAACTTTTGTTCCTTTTCCAAATGTAATCAACAAGTTAACAATTAACTTCGTATGACAAAACCCCCCACCCCCACTACCCCAAAATAGATTCTTTAATAGTTAACAAATTATTCCAGAAATCCATAGAAATAGATCCATATATGAGTAACGAAACGGGTTGAGATAAGGTTGAAATATACTTTCTTAACTGAAAATAATGAAAGGATGCTACTGATTCGGTGTCGATTCCAAGCTACAAAAAAAAGTTCTGGCCTGTATGTAGTCCACTCGGTACTAAAACGAATGACAAAACTCTCTTGGCACTATTCTAGAGAAAAAAATCTCCCTAAACGGCTGCTAAACCCTTTTTTTCAATTTTTCTTTTAAAACACTTATCCTAATTTGGGATTTTGGTATGCATATATTGAATGTGAAATCAAATCTTATAGACAACATATGGAAAACATTAAACACGTTATATTTTTACAAAAAGAATTAGAACTACCATGTTTTAATGTTTGATTGAAATCATAATAATAATTTATTATAATAATTTTGGTAAACTATATTCTGTTAAAAATTTATATAAATCAAATTCATATATTAATTTTAACTATGTTCTCTATTTGTGTACAACAAGTTTGTACATTTAATTGGTTTATATTTAACTGTCAAATTAAATTAATTCAACAATTACTTTAATTCATGTGACAACTAAACACAATTCTAAATGTGTTTCAATTTTGTTCGTTTTAACCAGAGGGTGTGACCCTATAGTTTCTTGTAATGTTAGTAGTAATACTAGAATATTTTTAATAATACAAGCAATGAGTAGCACTAAGCAATGCATCATTGCTCCCAAAGTTACAAGAAGTCGTAATTTGACATAACCTTTTTGTGATAATCTTTTCATGTATTATATCATTTTACCCTTAATATCTACATTGGACACAAGTCATGGAATAGTCACGCTTGTATAGTTCAATCTCATATTTCTTGATTTACTGAGTAGAATAAAATAAATAAATAAGTGTGATAACTCATATAAACTTATTCGAGCATAGTCATGCATTTCTAGTTTTACTCCATCAAGAGGCCTAAGATATTGCTCCCATTATGTAAGAGGGATAAATCCTATCTTGATCAACTATATCCCACCACATGAATTATGGTATATCCAACATTAGTCTTTATAGTACAACCTATTACGGTAGACATTTGACTATATCAAAATATACGACTACGATGTTGGGACAGTGATGATCTCAAGTTTGTGGACCATATACATAATTATCACTATGAGTAATATTGTGACTATTACATAATAATCCAAGAAACATACTCATAGTGGGTAGGTCCAATATGTTGTTCTCTAACACATTCTCATGTATTGATTTTGACATCCCTATGTCAATGACAAATTTTTTTCATCAATCAACTACACATTAGTCTCAATGCATTATTGTTGTCCAAGCCCACAGTATTACTTAACTAAGGAAATTTTAAAAATAATCATATTTTCTTAGGACTTTATTACAATTCAGTTTATTTATATACACAAAAAAAGAAACTAAAATAATAATAGCAATGCCTTATATTAATAAACAAGGTAAAATAAATATTTAATTACAATCATCACATGATTGGTATTTGGGCATATTACCACATGAACTTAGTAAATAGTTTAGATACAAATGACTTGTCATTAGTGTTACTATAGTTTGGGGTGCTAGTCTTGGATGTTTTACCTATGGCTAAGGTCTTACATTTGTTGTGAATTCTTCACAGCTTGTGTGAGCAGCATCATGTAAAGTTATCATCCCAACCTATTACTCATGTGAGTAGGCCCATTTTCACTGCTCATGTGAGCATTTTTATCCCATGTATCCAAAGTAAATTTACTATAGTTCTTCTACTGATAAATGAAATTATGAAATGGAATTGGAAGGAAAGCTTATGTATATGCATATATGTTTCCCATAAATTGAGCATATATTTTTATGTTCATAATGCAAAGGATTTTATTAGTTCTATGTATATTCATGTGCCATTGAACTAACCATTTAGGTGATGGCATAGATAGTATAAGGTGTAAAGGAATGCAATGTTTCCTGTATTTATGTTTCAATTATTTGGTATATTATTTTTTGGGTAAGTTGTATTTACTTTCGTACAAACTTGCTAAGCATTATGTATGCTTAATTTTGTTTTGTTTAAATTCCTTGTAGATTACTGAACACTACACGATCAGTTGGATCAAGTCAGAGGTCACACTATCCACTTAACGACTCAGTAAATTTTTAATCATTTTGGGCTAAGGTTATAAGTGGCATGCAAATAAGTGTTTTGGTTATATGTGTATATGTAATTAATATAGGTTTGAATTAGTTCCTTTTTATGTGTACATATGTGGTTACATAAAAGTTGGAGTTGAATTTAGGCTAGTTGATAGCCTTGTATATATATGTATATGTGATGGATTGATCATGCCCCAACGGTTAAATTATAATGCTTGATATGGCAATGGTGTGAAGATAAGTATGCATTTAATATTTATATGAATTTAGTTACATTGGTTTTAATGAAATGGATGTTTGAATTGCATATGTTATGCATATTTGGTCCATGTTGTAAGGTTAATTGAAGTACTTTAAATGCTATGTGTTGGTACCAAGTTTAGGTGCAATGAATGAAAAATTTTGATGTTGAAATGGTGCCATTAAGGCATATTGGTTAGAAGGTTAGACAATGTTTTAAAGTGTGTATTGACTTGTTTGAATAGGTGTATCATTGAGTATAAGCATGGGTATGTGTTTGGAATGGTTTGAATTACGTAACTTGCATGTAAAGTCACTTTATGCTACACACGGTTTGGCACACAGTCATGTGTCTCCACATGTGCTACTGACATGACAGTGTGACCACTAAGGGAAGTAAATATTTGCTCCACATGGTCTCAATTAGATACACAGCCTAGCCACATGATCATGTGAAATTTTTTTGAATTGTTACATTTTAATCCACACAGTTTTAGTGAGATACACGACATGGATATATAGCCATATGACCCCTGTTTACTGAAATTCCTATAATTTTTTTATGTTTTCAATTAAGTCCTTATGTGATTCTGGCACAAATTTGTATATAAATCATATTATGTATGAATAATGGAATGATTTATTGTGTAATTGAATGTTTAGTGCTGGAAATGTTTAGGATCTATTCTGTTAACTGTTGTAGCATCCTATCGCTCAGGCGCTACGATCGGACTGGGTGAGGGGTGTTACATTTAGTGTTATTAAAACCAGGTATAGTTGATTATCAGGCTGAACATAGCATGTATCGAGTCTAGAATACATGCCACCTTATAAACTGTAATACTATAATGTCTCCTGATCCGATTTGGTTCTGTTTTTCTTATAGATAAATCTTATCGATCGAATCCAACTAAGCTATTTTTGATGAAGTTGATAGTAATGTTCCAGCGTCAGAGTATGAGGCTGCTCATAGTTTGCCCGCCTTTGAGGGGCTAGTAAGTAAGGTCCATGGTGCCTTCTTTTGTGTGATGACGAAATGGTTCATTGATTTTATGCGAGCTAATCCTACGGCTCAACAACCTCCACCCCTATCTGTACCTCGCCAACACCCCCAAATTCCTAAGGTTCAGTTCAGGTGAAAGTTCACATGCCCCTTATTGTTAAAATTTGCAAATGTGGGGGTGAGGAGTTTCGTGGTATTAGCCGAGGGTCCTGCCAAAGCTAAGTACTAGATAGAAAATGCCCATATGGTATTAGATGAATTATTATGCTTTATTGAGGACTGTTTCAGTTGTGCTATTTTGTTACTAAAAGAATAGTCATATCAATGGTGGGAAACATTAACAACAATAGTACAAAAAGATCGACTGAGCTGGGAATTCTTCGAGACTAATTTTTGAAAGAAATATATCAGTCAGAGGTATTTAGAGAAGAGAAAGAAAGAATTTCTTTAGATAAAATAGGGCCACAGTCCAGTAGCTAGGTATGAGAGAGAATTCACTTGGCTCAATAAATACGCTCGAGAGATAATTTCGATAGAGGCTGATATGTGCACTCGTTTTAAGGGAGGACTGAATGAAGAAATTCATATGTTAGTGGGAGCCCTCGAATTGAAAAAAATTGTCATGTTATCTAAAAGAGCGCAGAAGATGGAGGGTATTTGAAAAGAAAAGAAAAATGATGATTTAGAGTTGTGAGATTCTGGTAAGCAGATTATGACTAAAACTTTTTCCTCCCCTCCATCAAAGAAAATGAAAGATACTCGTAGTCGTTTTCATGAAGAGATCGATTGAAGCAAAGTAATCTGAGACCTCAGGAAACTTTTGTAGCCAGTTTTGGTAGTGTACGAACTGCTAATAAGCCTATATGTAAGCATTGTAGCAGGAATCATTTTGGAGAGTACAAATTGAAAGATGGATCTTATTTTAGGTGCAGGCCATTCGACCATATCCTGAGAGATTGCGCAACAAGACATGATGACATAGAGCTTAGAATGTTAGATTAGAGGTTACTCCTTCGAGAGGAATTCGACCAAGAAATAGTGGTAATACCAAAGCCAGTAGAGAAAGGACAAAAGACACAATTTTATGATATAAAGTGCAAGCTCCTGCCAAGGCTTACGCTATTCACGCACATAAGGAAACTGCAACTCCTGATGTTATCATTGGTACCATTTCTCTCTTTGATGTTATTGTTTATGCTTTGATTGACCCAGGTTCAACTCATTCATACTTATGTACTACATTTTTAACAGATTAGAATATACCAATTGAGTCAACCAAATATGTATCCAAAGTTGATACAATTCGAGATTGTGACTTTCTAACTGATTTGATTGTATTAGCATTAAACGATTTTGATATTATTCTTGGCATCGATTGGTTGACTTTGCATGATGTTGTTGTTAACTGTAAAAGAAAGAAGATCATGCTAAAATATCAGAATGGTGTTGGTTAATGTGAAAACTGATAGAATTGATAGTGCCACCAACATTATTTCGGCCTTGAAAGCTTAGAAATATGTCAAAAAAGGGTGTGAATTGTATCTGGCGTACATCCTGGATACCAGAGTTTTAGAAATGAAAATTGATCTCCATTCAGGTTATTATCTGTTAGAGTATGCCCAAAGAACAATCATGAGATGATAGTAATTACATGCTCATTTTACCTTGTTTGTTAATATAAGACATTGCCATTGTTATTTCAGTTTCTTTTTCTGTTGTACAAATAAACTGGTTAATAATAAAGTCTTGATAATTATATGATTATTCTTAAAAGGTCCTTAGTCAAGTATTACTGTGGCTTGGACAATGATAATGCATTACGACTAATGTGTAGTTAATTGATGACAAAGTGTTGTCATTGACATAGGGGTGTCAAAATCGATACATGAGCATGTGTTAGAGAACAACATATTGCACTGACCTGCTATGATTATATTTCTTGGATTATTCTGTAATAGTCACAACATTACTCATAGTGATAACTATGCATATGATCTTTAGAGTTGAGATCATCATTGTCCCAACATCGCTATTTGTATATTTTGACACAGTCAAACGTCTACCATAATAGGTTATACTATAAAGACTGATGTTGGGTATGTTGTAATCAATGTAATGGGATATGATTGATTAAGATAGGATTCGTCTCTCCTACATAATGAGAGCAATATTTTAGGCCTCCTAATGGAGTGAGACTAGAAATGCAAGGCAATGCTCGAATAAGTTGATATGAGATATCAAACTTATTTTTTTTATTGTATTCTGTTCAGAATATCAAGAAATATGAGATTGGACTATACAAGTGTGACTATTCCATGACTTGTGTCCAATCTAGATATTAAGGATCAAAGGATATAATACTTGAAAAATTATCACAGAAGGTTATGTCGAATTACAACTTGTATCTTTGGTAGCAATGATGCATTGCTAGATTCCACTCATTACTTGTAATATTAGAAATATTCTATTATTACTACTAACGTTACAAGAGCTTATACGGTCACACCTTGTAGTTGGAACGAACAGAATCCAAATGCATTTAGTATTGTATTTAGTTGTCACAGAATTAATTGAATTTGGTAATTAAATATTGAACACATTATATGTACAAACTTATTGTACACAAATAGAGAACATATATAAAATTAATATATGAGTTTGATTCATACAAAATAATAATTGTATATAGTTTTTTGAAATTATTAATATAAACAGTTATAATAATTAATTTTAGTCAAAATATAAAGGACATGGAAATTGATATTCTTTAGGAAATATTATAATTTCTTTTTATGACTTTCCATTTATTTCTCTAATAATAAGGGAACAATCCCATTTTTTTATATGAGATATCAAAGAAAATAAAAGGAATATAATACCTTAGTATGTTAGGGTTACCAAGAAGAAAATCAAATCAAAAGGTCTAGCAGCTGTTTTTTAATTCTCCCTATGAAAAGTTCAAGAGATTTTTTTTTCTGTTTGTTCGTTGACTAGGTGCATTGCGTAGAGGTTGAGACGTTATTGTTGTGACTTGGAATCGACATCTCCAAAAGGAATCCTATCAACAACATTATTTTTCGTACATGGATCCATGCCTGATGATCATCGGAATAAATTTTTCGTAGCGCCACAGGGCGTACCAACGATCCAACATTATCAACTCAGAGTTAAAGAAGCCGACGTACCGAAAACTGCTTTTTGAACCAGATATGAACATTATGAATTTTTGGTTATGCAATTTGGGTTAACTAATACTCTAGCTACATTCATGGATCTAATGAACAAAATTTTTCAGCCGTATTTATACAAATTTGTTGTTTTTATTGATGATATATTGATTTGCGCGATGAACGAAATTGAACATGCCAAACATTTGAGCTTTTTGCTCCAAAATCTGCGCGAGAAATAGTTGTATGCAAAATTCAGCAAATGTAAGTTTTGGCTTCAAGAAGTTGGATTTTTGGGACACAAAGTTTTAGTATATTGTAACACCCCTAACCCGTCACTGTTGTAAGATTAGGGTTACATAGTATTACAACACATATCAAAACAAATAACATCATAAAACCATTCAACTCTTAAACTAAATATAAAAACCATTAAAATCTTAAACTAAATATAAAATCATTCATAATTCATAGTATATATACAAATATGAGCCTTATATTAAGGTTACGGAACTTAAAAATAAATTCGTGAATAGTTTTGGACTAATTTGAAACAAAACAAAAAAATGTAATAAAAACTGAAAACATAGGTGACTCGGCCATGTGAAGGAGACCAGTCCGTGTGGCTTCAGAGATGGCTGAGTGACAAATCCACACGCCCATGCTTCCAAATAGTGTACAAATGCAAATAGGGTCACACAAACGTGTCGTAGACTGCGTGCCCGTATGCAATTCAAAATGGTGTCACATAGTCGTGTAATAGCCTGATGCCATGTGAAAAATCTTGTACTTAAAAATCAATAAGACACACGGTTGCGTGGCCAGGCCGTGTGTGGAACACAACTGGATGACATCTCGTGTAACAGGCCATGTGCAGCCTAAATTACTTCTTAAACAAGTCAATTTGCCAACCTTATCTTCAATACCAAGCCATAACATTTCAAACTATATTAAACTATTCAAAACACATATAAAACATTCAAAACATGCCTAAAACCCATTCATCCTGTGCACCTAACCAATATTCCCTCATTGGCACGACAATTTAAACATATACAACAAGCAATTTAACCAAACATACAATCATCTTATTTAACTTGTACCATCATTAACATGAATCCAAATATCAAATACCAAATTGTCTTAATCATGCTACTTACCAAAGGCAACTATACTCATTTCCAAACCACAAGTTACAAACACTAAATGATCAATTTGATAACCATTCACAAGTAAGAATTTCAAGATTAAAACATACCTCTCATTCCAGTGGCACAAAACACACTTCCACCAAAAAGATTAGCGTGAAACACAACCTTCATCATTTACCAACAATCACTTCATTACATTTTTAACTAAAACATTAAACTTAACAACTTCAAACCCTCGATACATGCCACAAACCAAAATAACCAAATCAAAAACTACCGAACAAGGGTTGGACAGTGTGAGCTCTGAAGTTGATCCGTCTGACTAGCTCTGGAAAATGTTAACTACAAAAGACAAGAACAAAAACAGTTAAGCTTAAAAAGCTTAGTAAGTCCATAGCTAAAATTCACATTAACTTACCTCAATTAACTTATGAATACAAAAGAACTTAATTTAAGCAACCCTGACAACCATTCTCAAGCTCACATAACATTAGTTTTGAAACATTTCCTTACATAATTGATATTCCACAATGGTTCAAATCAAACCAATTCATACATTTGTATATAACATCTCAAATTTTCATCATATCAAGCTATATAATATCATACTTTATTGATCGTTCTTGATATCACATTTGAGTAAATATAATCCTTATTTTCCAAAAAAAATTTAACCTTAACATATAATTTCATGGCCCGATGAACTATAACAACATGACCTGGATACTTGGGTTTCCCCAAAACATACTAGAGAGCATCGAAATGGTAATAGAGGCACCGAAGTGCAATATCGTACAAGCACGCGTACTAACCTTATTGGTATGTCAACCGTATCCTAATTGTTTACTATGTTTAACCGAGCTTTTTAATTTAGTTCACAACATTAATCAATCAGAGACACTTCCATATTTCCCTAAACATTTTGTAAATCCATTCCATTCATTTCAATATCATGTAACCACAAAATTCACCATTACCGCATATTCGTTTCTCATTTGTACTTAATTGCAATATTTAAAATTTTGCAACTAAATAATGAAATTCCACATTAAGTACAATTAAATCAGCATATATTAATACAAATTATAAAGAAGTACACATACACAAAAATATATATTTATACTGTGAACTTACCTAGATTATTGTGTCACCAAAATTTTAATTTTGGGTATTGTTAATGTGTGACACAAAATATCTATCTGCTTTAGTGCTTATGTGTTTTGGGTGTGTTTGAGAGGTCCCAAGTTCAAGCCAGGACTTGGGCAAATTTTGGTATTTTATGAATAAGCCTTATCTTTGGTCAGTAGGCTTTTAAGTAAAAGTTGGCAAATAATTAACAGAATGGGCCTACTGGTCTAGTAGATAAGTGGAGTGTTGGTGAGAAGAAGGTCCTGTGTTCGAATCTTGGTGTGGGCATTATTTTGCTCGTACGTCCAGGAGAGTTTGAGATGGACTAAAAATCTAAGTAGTGGATTTAGTGGGGAGTTTGATGGAGAGAATAAGGGATTGGGGTGGTTATCAAATATTATGTTCATCTTTTTCTTCCTTTTTTTTACTTTCCCAAAAATCCCTCCACCCTCTTGCTGTTTTTCTCTTCACTATTGCCAAATTTATGCTCTCTTTCACTCTTCATCTTCTTAATTTTTCTTTTCCCACTCTGCCTCGTGTCGTTCCACGTTTGTCTGCGATCGTTTGGTAAGTTTTAGATACGTGATTTGTGTCTGTTTGTTAACTTTCTTCTGAAGTTTTTTGTTTATTCCAATTAGGGGAGGATTCAAGGGCTCGTAATCACCAATCGGAGTCTTAAGTTGTGTGGGAATTACTGTTTATCGGTTGAAGGTAAGGTTTAGTCGCTTATGTGTTAAAACCTCGATACGAGTTCGATTTAGGATCACGTTATGTGAGATTAAATTACTATTATTTGTTCAATTATAAGATTTGGAGTGCTCGGGGACTGTTTTAGCATCAAACAAAACTAGGTGTGTACCCAAAAATCAGAAAATGAGATTCGACGAAAGGCCGAAATTGCTTGCTATTTGGACAACAGCAGTAGGCTAAATTGGAAAATTCACCAAAAATTGTGGAAATCAAATTAGAGGATGAACAAAATATGGAATTAAATCTTATTGAGTTTAGTGTCCCATAGAAGAAACAATGTAAGTAATGGAATTGTAAATCGTGAGATATAATAAGTTTTGTGAGACAAGGTCAGAATGAATTTGGTTCCCCTGTTCTGACTTTGGAAAATCATCAAAAATTGGAGAAAAATAATTAGGCGTTAAAATTTACATTTTTAAATTACTAGTGAGTCTATTTTCAATAGAAAGAAATGGTAACATCATCCAAATTTTGTACTAAGAGATAATTAATATTTAGCAAAGAAAGGTCGAAGTTGTTAGATAGCAAAATAGGGGTAAGATTGAATATTTTACTATACTTATTGGCTAAACAAAAAATTCTAAAAATTTTATGCTAGAAAGGTGTTTGAGTCTAGTTTCAACAATATCAAGCAAACCTTAATTTAGAATTATGTAGCTTAAGATATAAATAATTTAGTAACAGTAACTCAAGTAGACACCTTTGAAGGAACATATAAGTAAATAGTGAAAACATATATGAATATTTAGCTAGCACGGGTTACATTAAAAATGGACCGCGCGGCCAAGGCTAATTTGGGCGGAGTGGGCCACACGGGTAGACCATATGGGCGTGTGAGCCCATTTTCACTGAATTGATATCTAAGGTTACACGGGTCACCCAAGTCGACTGTGAACCTACTGTGGGGTTGATAAGCATCACTTAAACCTCTAATTATATGAAGTGTCTGTTTGATTTATATATTTGTTGAGCATGATGTTAGTATGCTTGTATACTAAACTGGTTATATGTACTGATGTCCTAAGATAGTATGTCATGACTTGTATGTTGCATTGCATGGGGGAAGTGTACTGAAAGGCTCTTAATCGTAACATACTGGCAGCTCAGCTACAAATTACTGTTTTGTGCCACATTTGGTACTATTTAAAGTTTAGGGATGGGTGGGTTGATTTGATCCTCATATGGAGTGTAGGGTTGGACGGAGATGGTGTGTAGAGGCTGGTTAGGTAGGACTTCGTTACTGAATATTTCATGATTGCTACTGATACTGTGATGGGCTAAGGTCCTACTACATATTTGATACTGTACTGAGATGGGCTAAGGCTCAAACTGTTACTGAAACTGAAAAAGGGCCTAGGCTCAAGATTGCTTTAATTGTGCACTGTGATTTACTATTGTTTGTTTTCTGTGGGATTAGACACTTAGTTTTCATAAACTCACCCCTTTGGTTTAAATGTGCACAAGTAATCCCCAGATCTAGACGGACCGGTGTGGCGGAGGACTCGGCTATGACCACGATTTTGGACTTTCATAGTTTTTAACCCATATTTACGATAATTGGTTTTATTTCTATTCTATTTTTACTGGCTAAGTTTTTGGGTTGTAATTGGACTTTCAGACTTTGGTTTTGGGTTTTAATTATCTTTACCTTATGAATTACAATTGCTAGTAGTAGGAAACCTTGGTTTTCAAAAGAAACAAATGTTTTCCTAAACACACGATTGTTTAATTTGTTTTAAAAGCTTTTGCAAACGAATAACATTTTGCAAATATCTATTCAATGATGCAACACAATTTTTGAACTAATAAGATATTAAGATAAGGAATTCAATGGAAATGATTTTAACGCGATGACTCAGTTTTCAAACACCTTATTATGTGGCATCGTTAGATCTGGCCATAACATTTGGGCAGAGTTTGGGGTGTTACACTTAGTGGTATCAGAGTCGAGTTGCAAAACTCAGCTGTGGATTATGGGTTTTATAAAAATTGGGCTTTCAAAAAATTGATTGATTTCCAAATGATTTGAAATGTTTTTACTGAGTAAGTGGTACACCGAGTCTCTAGCGTCGATCCTATAAGTATTCTGAACTGTGATTTGTTTTAAACTTAAACTGTTATGGATAGTATATTCTGAAACTACTATAGGTAGTAAACTGTACTAAAAACACTTTAGTTAGTGTATCCTAAAAATTGTAGAGAAACTAGAAACTGTAGTGAGATTGCGATTTATGAAAATGAACTCTGAATAACAGATATTATTTTACATAAAACATTTGTTAATAAACACTAGAACTGTAAATGATTTATAAAACTTATAATACCAGATAAATCTGATTAGATATGAGCACATGACGTATCCGCGGATGGGGTACTAGAGGCCAAGGTAAAGGCCATAGAGTGCCTCGAGCTGAGTCCTCATCATCGGGCAGCCTGCCAAATTTGGATATGAGTAAGACGCTAGTGTCGCCCACTACTGAGACTGGGTCACAAGATCGCATGGCTGGGGACGATGCATTGTTCCAGGCTATGTTAAGGATTTTGGAAAGGGTCGTTGGGCCCAATACTGGATTTGAGAGCCGAGGGTTCGTTACGGAATGACTCTGGTCCAATGGAGTTGAGGTCTTCAGGGGTGTCACTGGGATCGCACCTAATGTGGCCGAGTACTAGATTGAGGCCACGGAGAGTATCATGGATGATCTAGATTGCACCCCTCAGCAGAAATTAAAGGGTGCAGTCTCGCTGCTACGGGACGAGCCTTATTAGTGGTGGTTGACCGTTAAGGAGGGCACTCAGGCCGAACGTCTGACCTGGGAGTTCTTTAAGACTATTTTCCAGGGGAAATATGTCGAGCTAGTTCTGTGGATGCACGTAGGAGGGAGTTTCTAAATCTTACAGAAGGGGATCAATCAGTGGCCGAATATGAGTTCGAGATTCTAAGACTGAGCCGCTATGCGCGAGGTATGGTGGCATCTGAGTATAAGCGATGTGTTCGCTTTGAGCATGGCCTCAGAGATAATTTGAGAGTTCTGATAGCCCCGCAGAGGGAATGAGATCTTTGTGCCCTAGTCGAGAAGGCAAATATCACCGACGAGGATATAGAGGTAGTCATGATTGGAGAATGTCGGAACTACTTATCTAATGTGATCTCCGCACTGGTGGTGTAAAAGTTGGTTCGTAAGGATGTGAGGCATTCTTGGCCTATGTAAGTGTTTTGGATTCTAGGGACTCTACAGTTAAGGATATCAGAACGGTAAAGGATGTTCAAGACATCTTTCCTGAAGAGCTACTAGGTTTACCTCCGAATCATGAAGTGGAGCTTGGGGTAGAGCTCCTTCCTAGTACAACTCTGTTGTTTTTAACGAGAAAGCACAAGTCATTCTTCGTATGCAACAAAGTATTCATCTACGGAAAAATCCTTACGAAGAAGTGAATGTGCTTCGTATAAGAACTCATCCATGGAGGTTTATTCACGAAGAGTTGATCGTGACTCTTATGAAGATTCTTCCATTTCTTTCCAAGGAAAAGTCTATTGTTCTGATTCTTTTGTATTATCGCCATTTTGTAATAAAGTTGAGAGAAGAAAAAGAGTGATGAGAGAAAAAGAAACCGAAAAAGAAACAAAAATTGAAAAAGAGAAAAATATTGGAGAAAGAAAAGAAAGAGTGCGAGAAACAAGTGTTGTTGAAAATGAAAGAGAATTGATGAGTGAAAGTGAGTTTTCAACAAACAAAGAGATTGTGGGAAAAGAACGAGAAGTTGAAAAAGAAACGAGTGGAAAAGATGAAAGTCAACAAGAAAAAGCGAGGAATGTTTTTACTAACCAATCTGCAAGTTGTCCTCGTATTGTTTCTTCTTTCCAAGTTTCTAGAGATTCAAATGACAAGTTTCAACTTCATTACCTTCCTGATGAGAGACGATTCCATTTGATCGAAAAAGGTAAGGTTCAAGCGCTTAAAGGTAAGCAAGGTAAGGAGTTTTTAGTCAATGAATCTTGGCAATCAGGTTTGAAAGTTGTTGATAAAATTTCTGATAACTTAGTTTTAAAAAGATCTTCTTATTTTGATTTGTTTAATTGTTACTCGCTATTTGTGGTTGATAAATTCGTTTTAAGTGGAGGCATGAAGAGTTGTTCACTCAATAAGTTTTATGTTGAAAAATATTTTGATGTTGTTCGATTAAATCCACAAACACAAAATGTGATCTTTTGTGATAACGAGTTTTCATGTAAAGCGCTTAATCTATTTGAATCTGATGTTAATGTGAATTCTCTAAATCTTTGTGCGAAATTTTCATACATTCGCGTGCCTGTTTGGATGAATCTTATGAGGATTGATTGTTTGAAAATGAATATGCCTAAATCTTATTTGTTTAGCATGTGTGCATTATCAGTGAAAAAGAAATTTTTGCTGCATTTTGGAATGAGTGATCAAAACCATGTTTTTAAGCCCGGAGCATGGATTCCTAAGTTGTTGTCAAGTGAAGGTGAGCATCCTAATTTTATCTTGAATAAAAGTGTTAAACCCTTCCATTTGCTCCAGGTTTTATCTTTATTCCCGAAAATAAAAGATGTGTATTTTGATGGCTTGCAAAATCAAAATCAAATCTTTGATCCCAGAAATTGTTTTATAGTATGGTTTAAAGGACTCGAATGTGTTTTGCATGCGTCTAACTTTAGTTTGTTTCATGTTTTTCCCATGTTACCAGCCATGAAATTTTCAATTCAGATTAAAGTGGTAAGGGAGAACTTGGTTTTTGACCCCGGAGATTATTGTTTTATATTAATGTTAAAGGGATTTGAGCCATGGAATCTTATTTTCCAAAATTGTAACTTTCGAATGCTTTTGGGATTTGGATTGTTTCCATTGACGAATTTATGGATTCATTATGAAAAGGTAAAACCAACTTTTGTGTTTGACACCGGCATTGGAATAAGTGGTCAACTTTTGAATGAAATTTTGGTAATTTCTTTTGTGCTTAAAATTTTTGGTGCCACTAATTTATTTTATTCTTATGTAGGTGACAATCTGAAGTGGTACCCTTCAAAAGAGGGACGGCATGCAAATAATCTTCTTTCTTGTCAAGCCGTATATGATTCTCACGTTCTTAAAAGTGACTTTGTCAGGTTTATGACCAACGGGGTTTGTGACCTTGAGAGGTTTATCGCGAGCAAATGGCCCGATTTGAGGACAAATCGTCTTCAAGAGGGAGGGTATGATGCGATCCCGACCGCATCATGTTATGACACAACTCGATGCTACCGAGATTGGCCCAAACTCGAAGGGCCCAAGTGCAAAATGAAGTTTTTAATTTCAGTTTGTCAATTTGGCTACTGGAAAATAAGGACATTGATTTATTAATTTTTAGTTATTTTAGTTCGTGTTTTTAATTATGTCATAGTTTGCACATCATTAATATGTGTTTTGCATTTAATAAAGTCATGCATTATGTAACTTTCATGTTAGTTAAGTTTGCATCATTAAATTAAGTCAAGTTAGTTTAATTATGTAACTTTCATGTTAGTTAAATTTGTATTTCAAAACCATGCATTTAAGCATCTTAGTTTAATAATGAGTTGCTGGACATTTATTCAACTCATCTTAGTTTATTTAATAAGCGTTGTTCTTAATTAATCTAGTTCCTAGGATTATTTATTGATGCATGAGTTAAGTTCATTTAATTATGCTTCTTTAATTAAACTAGTTGCTGGAATAATTATTGCTTATATGTATTAGTTCATTTATTTAAGTAAGTTTAATGTGTGTTATGATTAATAAGTGGCTTCATATGTTTAATAAACTCATTTTAATGTGTTTATTGTAGGTGACTTTTTAGCTTATAGTGGTTACAATTCAAGGCTGTTACACATTTAATTAAGTGGCTGTTCAAGTTCTTTTGAGTTACAACTAAAAGGGCTGTTATAAAGGGAGCTTAAAATCATTAAAGGAGTTTTTAAAGAGCATTTTATGCCCTTTAAAATTCAGCAGCAACTCTTCCACTTCTAGCCGTTTTTGGAGCTTTCAAGAAAAATTAATCAAGCCTTTGAATGTCATTAAGGAGCTGGTTAAGAGATGGTGTCTATTCAACTAGCCAAGGACAACTCAAGAGTCATTTTCTAAGCCATTAAAGACATTCAAATCAGCTGAATTAAAGTGATTTTATGGAAGGAGTTATTTGGTTCAAAGAATAAGAAAAGACATCAGTTTTTTATGGCACATTAAGTGGATGTTTTTGACCATTCGGTTACCTTGTTCTAGCATTATAAATAGTTGTAATCAGCCTTAGAGAGGGAACTTTTTGCTGAAAATAGATGAAATATTTGAATTGTGAGCTATCCAATTCTCTTTGTTCTGAACAACGCTTATTAAATAAACTAAGATGAGTTGAATAAATGTCCAGCAACTCATTATTAAACTAAGATGCTTAAATGCATGGTTTTGAAATGCAAATTTAACTAACATGAAAGTTACATAATTAAACTAACTTGACTTAATTTAATGATGCAAACTTAACTAACATGAAAGTTACATAATGCATGACTTTATTAAATGCAAAACACATATTAATGATGTGCAAACTATGACATAATTAAAAACACAAACTAAAATAACTAAAAATTAATAAATCAATGTCCTTATTTTCCAGTAGCCAAATTGACAAACTAAAATTAAAAACTTCATTTTGCACTTGGGCCCTTCAAGTTTGGGCCAATCTCGATAGCATCGAGTTGTGTCATAACATGATGCGGCCGGAATCGCATCAGTTTGGGCCTGAGCCCTTTCAGTAACAGAACAATGTGGCTTTAGCCCAAAATAATAAAACTAAAGTGTGGCCCTTAGCCCATTACATTATCAGAATCTGAAATAGAAAACATGTGGGCCTAAGCCCAAAACAGTGACAGAATCAGTAATAGAAATGCCACAATACAATCAAGCAACCCATCGCAATCCAGCCAACACACCATCCGTACCAACCAACACACCATGTGGGAATAAAATCGACCCACCCAGCCAACACACCAATATCAGCACCGGTTGCGGCACTAATCAGTAACGCAACAAAGCTGCTAGTAACCAAAATGGCTAAGAGCTGTAAACAAGATAACTATAAGCAATAACCATAATGGTTACAAGCCATAAGTACAGTAATATGATTGGCACAAAGCCATCAGTAGTAGTGATATGATCGGTACAAAACCATCAGTAATGGTAATATGATCGACAAAAAGCCATCAGTAGTATCGCAGCAAAGCTGCCAGCAACAATATCGCAGCAAAGCTGCCAGTAATGGTATATGGGGCCAAGCCACTAGTAACAGTGATTGTGGCAGAGCCACCAGTACAGTACTTCCTCCATAACAGTATCCCAACCCTATGCAGTATGTCGTGTATCCAGAATGCCATACTTAAAATCCGTCATGCAAATCACAAACAAATCAGTCATACCAATCACAGACAAATGAGTCGTTTACATCACGGACAAATCAATCATTTACACTCAAAGGGCAAAATAGTCATTGACCCTCTAGGGGCATTACGATCATTTTACCTTACAGGAGTATTTCAATCATTTAACCCTATGAAGGTATTACGATCATTTTACCCTACAAGGGCATTACGGTCATTTGACCCTATAAGGATTTTTTGATCATTTTACCCTACAAGGGTATTACGGTCATTTTACCTTACAGGGGCATTATGGTTATTTTACAAATATTGGGGTCTCGATACTTATTATGACCTCTTAAAAGGTCTATCATCGCTTCGAGTGACTCAGATAATGTACACAACCAGAATAGTGTATATGGGCCCAAAACCCACTATTGGGCCCACATACGGCATCACGAGCCTCTTAAACCAACCTATCAATGATCACTTACCGAAGATTTTACCCATGCGGACCCACAAGCCTATTGGGACCACGCGGCCTATTTTAACCCATCGAGGCCCATAACGGCCCCAGCTATGTAAACGTCACAGTCCAACAACACTTACCACATCACATATATTTTATCCGTGTGGCCTACAAGCCCACTGGGCCCACACAACCCATTCTTGCCCAACGAGGCCTAGAACAGCCCAAAACCACGAAAGCGCTCGTAGTGGCCTCTACAGACTAACGCCCATGTTCGTGGGCTCGGTTCACCACACGCACAATCGCACGCTCATGTGGCATTATAGCCATATTTCTGACTTTTTGGCATTTTACCGATCTACAGTCATAGCAGTGTAACAACACATACTTTCTACTTTTCAGCTGATCATCGAATACTGCATACAAATACACACCTGGTTGCAACAACGAAGAGTGTGAATAATCTGGAGCACAAAACCTATAACCAGCACAACACAAGATTAATGCATACTCTTAATATACAAGTTTAAAGACCAAACGGCAACATATAAAAGAGCCAGCCAAGAAAACCACTCCGATACTTCGGATATACCTAACAAAAGCCCCTAGTCGAATTTCCAAGAGCAAGAAACCTATTTCATCACAACTTCTCAGGCCTTTAAACTCCTTAAAAAATCTCCACCCCCTCTCCTTGATTTTCTCCCCTTATCCCTCCTTGATATCCCCTACAACCAACTCATAAGACCAATTCGAACTCTCCAACAACAGAGTTCAAATCCAACACCAACTCTTGCCTCTACATGAACAAAATATGTAATTTCATTTCCATGCAGTGAGACTCGAACTCCAGTCCCATACCAGAAATAGCACGCCACCTTGCCACTAGACCATCCCCTCTCTTTGTGTCATAAAACAACCACAAATAATTATAAATCCTGTAAGCTAACAACCAAGTTCCCTTAAGAGCCCAAAAATTAAAATTTTTCCAAATGCCAAACTTGAGCCCAAGCATCTCAACCACTCCCAAATATGCTCAAATCACTTAGCCACTCAACCAAACATGCACTTTGTGTTACTCACTTGCACAACTAAAATATCTAAGAGTAGTCTTCTATCTACTTCTAAGCTCAAGGCCCAATACTTATAGGCCCAAAATTTGGGGTGTTACAGACCATGTTTAGGACATTGGCTTCGTATTTGTTTCGGTAAGCCCCTGTCTGAGACAGTGGTATCGATATGTGATTACATGTAAGACCACGTCTGAAACGTTGGCATTGTACGAGCTTCTGACTATCTACGTATCCTTTTTAATTTGAAACGGTTCAACAAGCAATGTTAAGTGAAGACCAAATGTGAAATCGAATTAAAAGGCTTAGGTATGTACTTATACCAAGCTTTGAAAATAAGGTAAGTTGGTTGTTGAATTGATTGTATCAATGCTAAAGTTATAAATGTGAACTATGTGTATGCATATGTGATTGTGTATATTCGGCCAAATGTGGTATATGTGATTTTAATAGTGAGATTTGAATAAGTTCATATGTATTTGTACTACTAGCCATATGGTATTTTTATGAGAGATTTAAATGATAACCTTGTACTTGAAGAACATGTATATTTGGTTTTGTCAACTTAGTGTTAATATACAATAGTTGATGTATATATATTTTTCCTTATGACTTACTAAGCTTAAATAGCTTACTGTGTGTGTGTTCCTGTTTACCTTTGTTTTATAGAGTTTGAAGTCGTTACGAGCTCGAGGACCGTCAGCAAAGTCTATCACACTATCGACTATTTCTTTCGGTATTTACTAAGTTGAATTTGGGCTTATGGCATGTATAGCATAGTTGAAGTATTTGATTTTGGGATTTGTATATATATAGCCATGCGAAAATGGCTTGTCTTTGATCATTAGGATTAGGCTCAATTTTTTTGAGTTCTTGATCAAGTGCTTTATGTGTTTGGTTTAAGCAATTTAGCCTCAGTTTATTATATGTGAAACATGGTTGCTATGTTTATGTTTGTGTGTACGATCTCAGTCAAGGTGAGTTTATGTGTAATTTGGTGGATATGCTTTGCTAATGAGTGCTTGATCTAAGTCATGGTTTATAGTAGGTATAAGTCTTGATGTGTGGATTTGAAAATATAAGTGACATGCTAAGTCATTAGTTAGGTTATATGATATGTAATAATTTGTGCATGTTCGGCCTTATGGGTTGCTACAAAATTGGTTATAATGTGCTTGTGTATTTTGATAAGTGATGAATTAAAATAGCTAAATAATTAAGTTTGGTTTAAGATTCAAATTGTATATGTGGTTAGTTTAGTAATTGGTCTATAATGGCATATATATGAAATGAAGTTGATGTGGTTTATTAACGTTCGAGGTTTAGTTTCTTTGATAATGCAAGTGTATTTGTATATATGAATAAGGCGTTGGAACTATAAAGATAAGCATGATATTTGGTTTATAGTATATTTATCTAAATATATATTATGTATTTAATGTTATAAAGAATGACCAAATAAGAAACAATTCAACTTGATAATGTGAACAAAATTTTGGCACATACTAAAGCATATAAAAAATTGGCATGTGAACTATGAATAATTGTAGTTGTTATTTGTGCTTAAAATGACTTAAGATATTAAGGTCATATACGCATGGTTTTGGTGATTAGGAAAGAAGTAAGTTTAGTTTTAAATCATGTTAGTTTAAATGAAATCAATGTCGTATAAATGAGTGATACCTAAATTGAGTTATGATTCATTTTGTTTGGATATGAATGCATTTTGTTAATAACCATTAATATATTCGGCCATATTGTATGATAACCAAAATTGCATTTTTGTGTGGTTAATAATTGATTTTAATATGTGACCATGCTTAGATTATAAAATGAAATGTTTGATAATTAGCTTATGATAAATAGTTATGATATGATTGGTATATGATGTGTAATGGCATATATATATCTAAATAATTTTTAAAATATGCCAATGAAAGTAATATAGTAGATTTAAGTTCAAAAGTGATTAAGATAAGTGTTCTAATGAGTTTTAAATTACTAAACTTGATTTGCAATAAATGTTTATTCTGAACTGTGCTATGTTCGGTAATGCCTCGTAACCCTAATTTAGTAACGAATACAGGTTAAGGGTGTTACATTTGATTGGTATCAGAGCTACAGTTTAGTCAGTTCTAGAACTAACGTAGAGCGTGGGAGTTTAGCTATACATGCCATATTTTTATATATTGCGATAGTGTGATGACTTCTGACATCTAAAAATGTGTTTTCGTACAGTAATCGATCTCGATAGAGCCGTAGCTGATGATGTTGAGAGTACAGCGCCTGCTCCCGCGCAAGGGACAGTGCCGGTAGATTCTAGACCAATCTCGAGTAACCAAGAGGGAGAGGCTGAACAAACCTTTTACCAAATGATGAACGGCCGGTTTACTCAATATATCAGGACTAATCCGACTACACAACAACCTCCACCCCTGACTAATCCATCTTCGATACCTGCTATACCTTAAGTGAGTGATCCGTTGAAATTGCTTAAGCCTTCTGTTGATAAAATCTGAAAACACGGGGCTGAAGAGTTTAGAGCCACTGATGATGATGATGCTGAGTGAGCTGAATTCTAGCTCGATAATACTATTCAAATGTTTGATGAGTTATCTTGCAACCCTGATGAGTGCTTAAAATGTGCCATATCTTTACTATGGGACACTGCATATCACTGGTGGAATACACTAGTATTGGTGGTTTTTAATAATGAGTAACCTGAGAATTCTTTCAGACTGAGTTCCGTAAGAAATACATCAGCCAGAGATTTATCGACCAGAAACGCAAATAATTTCATGAGCTGAAATAGGGTCAAATGACTGTGACAGAGTATGAGCAGAAATTCGTGAGACTCTGTCGATATGCCCGAGAGTGTGTTTCGACTAAAGCTATGATGTGTAAAAGATTTGAAGATGGGTTGAACGAATACATTAAACTATTAGTTAGCATACTTGAGATAAAAGAGTACGTGGTACTTGTTGAGTGAGCTTGCAAAGTCGAAGAGCTCGAAAAAGAGAAAAGAAAGCTAACTCTGAAGTTAGAGATTCACGTAAAAGACCATTCAGTAAGTCATTCCAGTCGACATCAAAGAAGTTCCAAGATGATGCAAGCCGTTCAAAGGCTACTGCGGGGTATTCACGACAGATTGGAATAGACCACCTATGAGCTCGAGAGCTACCTCAGTAGCTAGTGTGGGTAATGTCAGATGAAATGAATTCGAGTGTAAACATTACGGTAAACAACATCCCGAAAGTTGTGGATTGTATGATCGGGCTTGCATTAAATGTGGATCGACGGATCATTATATTCGTGAGTGCCCAGAGTTGGCGGAGCAAAATCTAGTACAGAATACGAGATCGGGTAACACTGCAGCTCGAGGTAGACGACCCAGAAATGCAGGTAATGTGAGTGGTAGTCAAAGAGGGACCAATGATACAGCTGTTAGATCTGAGGCTCATGCACCTGCCAGAGCCTATGCTATTCGTGCAGGTGAGGAGGCCTCATCTCCATATGTTATTATTGGTATTTTCACTCTTTATGATACTAGTGTTATTGCATTGATTGATCCTAGTTCGACTCATTCTTATGTATGTGAGACTTTAGTATTCAGTAAGACTTTGCCTGTTGAGTCTACTGAGTTTGTAATTAAAGTATTGAACCCCCTGGGCCGGTGTGTTTTGGTTGACAAAGTGTGCAAGAATTGTTCGTTGATGGTTCAAGATTCATGTTTTCTGGCTGATTTGATATTATTACCATTCGACGAGTTTGATATGATTTTGGGTATGGACTGGTTAACCATGCATGATGCTGTTGTAAACTGTAAATGAAAGACTATTGATTTGCAGTGTTAGAATGATGAGATTATTCGGATTGAATCTAATGATCTAAACGGGTTACCAGCAGTGATATCTTCAATGTTAACTCAGAAATATGTGAGAAAGGGTTGTGAAGCTTACCTTGCTTATGTGCTCGACTCTAAAGTAACTGAAGGAAAGATTGAATCAGTACCTATTGTGTGCGAGTATCCGGATGTGTTTCCTGAAGAATTACCGGGCTTGCCACCTATTTGAGAAGTTGAATTTGGTATTGAATTAGTGTCGGGGAAGACTCCAATATCGATAGCTCCATACAGAATAGCTCCTATGGAATTAAAATAATTGAAATCTCAATTGCAAGAGTTGATAGATAGAGGTTTCGTGCGACCGAGTTTCTCTCCCTGGGGCGCACCAGTTTTGTTTGTGAAAAAGATAGCTAAATAAAGTGACTATAAAGAATAAGTATCATTTACCACGTATTCATGATTTATTCGATCAGTTGAAAGGGGCTACGATGTTTTCATAGATAGATTTGAGATCAGGCTACTATCAGTTGCGAGTTAAAGACTTTGATGTGCCAAAGACTGCTTTCCAAACGAGGTACGGACACTATGAGTTTCTGGTTATGCCTTTTGGACTTACTAATGCACCTGCTATATTCATAGATTTGATGAATCAGATCTTCAGACAGTACCTAGATCGGTTTGTGGTAGTATTCATAAATGATATTTTTATCTATACCCGTGATGAAACCGAGCATGTCGAACATCTAAGATTTGTGTTACAGATTTTGCGAGATAAATAGTTTTTTGCAAAGTTCAGTAAATGTGAGTTTTGGTTACATGAAGTCAGTTTTCTAGGCCATGCTGTATCAATATCAGGTATTCGAGTTGATCCGAGTAAAATTTAGCTATACGTGATTGGAAACCTCCGAGAAATGTCTCTAAAGTTCAGAGTTTTCTAAGGCTTGCTGGATATTACAGATGATTCCTGAAAGGTTTTTCTATGATCACAACACCGATGACGAAGTTGTTACAGAAAGATGTTAAGTTCGAGTGGTCAGAAAAGTGTCAGAAAAGTTTCGATCAGTTGAAAGCTCTTTTGACCGAAGCTCCAGTGTTAGTTCAACCAGAATCGGGTAAAGAATTTGTCATTTTTAGTGATACATCTCTGAGTGGCCTGGGTTGTGTTTTAATGTAGGAAGGTAAAGTCATAGCTTATGCCTCGAGACAGTTAAAGCCGCATGAAAAGAATTATCCGACACACGATTTGGAATTGGCAGCTATTGTGTTTGCATTGAAGATTTGGTGCCATTATCTGTTTGGTGAGAAATATCATGTTTATTCTGATCACAAAAGCATGAAGTATTTGATGACTCAGAAAGATCTGAACTTGAGACAATGTCGATGGTTAGAGTTGTTAAAATACTACGAGCTTGTTATTGACTATCATCCGGGAAAAGCTAATGTTGTTGCTAATGCTTTAAGTCGAAAATCATTATTTGCTTAGCATGCAATGAATGTGTATATGGCTAAGTCTGATGATGGTTCGATAATAGTTGAATTAAAAGCAAGACCATTTTTGTTCAACAAATTTGTGATGCTCAGAAAGTTGATAATAATTTGTTAGTAAAGCGAGCTCAATGTGAATCGAATGTTGAATCCGATTTTAGAATTGATACTAATGGTTGTTTTTCCGAGAAATTCAGAGTTAATTTAGATGATATTGAACGAAGCTCATAATAGTCAGTTATCTGTTCACCCGGGTAATATGAAAATGTATAATGATCTAAAACAACTTTACTGGTGGCATGGTATGAAATGAGACATTTCTGACTTTGTTTTGAAATGTTTAGTCTGTCAAAAAGTAAAAGCCAAGCATCAAGTACCTTCTGGATTACTTCAGCCGATTATGATACCCGAGTGGAAGTGGGATAGAGTTACGATGGATTTTGTATCCAGTTTACCATTGACACTGAGCAAGAAAGATGCAATCTGGGTTATTGTGGATAAATTGACTAAATCGGCTTACTTTATTCCGGTTCGTACAGATTATTCGCTTGATAAGTTGGTTGAATTATATGTTTCTCAGATTGTGAGATTGCATGGTGTGCCTATTTATATTATTTTGAACAGAAACCCGAGGTTCACATCGCGGTTTTGGAAGAAACTACAAGATACTTTAGGTATGAAATTACACTTTAGCATAGCTTTCCATCCACAAATAGATGGTTAATCCGAACAAATCATTCATATACTTGAGGATATGTTGAGATGTTGCATTCTCAAGTTTGAAGGTACGTGGGAACGATACTTGCCTTTGATTGAATTTGCATATAATAATAGCTTTCAATCTAGTATCAAAATGGCACCTTACGAGGCTTTGTACGATCATAAATGTTGTACACCATTGTATTGGTCTGAGCTTAGTGAAAATAAGATAAACGGGGTCGATTTGATTAAAGAGACTGAACAGAAAGTGATACGCGATAGTCTGAAAATAGCACCGGATCGTCAGAAATCATACGCAGACTTGAAAAGAAAGGATATAGAGTTTCAGATCGGAGATAAAGTCTTTTTGAAAGTCTCGCCGTGGAAGAAAATACATAGATTCAGTCGTAAAGGAAAATTGAGTCCGAGATTTATTGGACTGTATGAGATTATAGAGCGTATCAAGCCGGTTGCTTATAGACTGATATTGCCACCTGAACTAGAAAAGATCCACAATGTATTCCATGTTTCGATGCTCCGTAGATACCGATCCGATCCCTTACATGTGATTAGTCCGACAAAGATTGAGATTAAGTCCGATATGACATATGAAGAAGAACCGATTCGCATTCTGGCTCGCGAGATTAAAGAATTGCGAAATAAGAAAATTCCTTTAGCTAAGGTATTTGGCATAAAAACGGAGTGGAGGACTCAACTTGGGAACCAGAGGATACAATGAAAGAGCGTTATCCGAACATATTCACCGGTAAGATTTTCGGGGATGAAAATCCCTAAGGGGGAGTTATAATAGCCCAATTTTGACCCTAATCGGAACAGTGGTTTTGGGACCACAAATCCGAGTCTAAAAAATATTTTAATATTATTTTCTGTGTTAGTTATGTGTGAATTTACATGTGTGAAAGTTTCGTGAATTTATTTTATTGTTTGTGTGCTTAATTTGAGAAAAGGGCTTAATCACGTAAAATGAAAATTTGATGGTTAAATAAGAAAGTGCCTAATTGTTGTCGTATTTATAATTTGGAGGCTTTATGTTGTAATTTAGCCAATAATAATAGGTAGTAGATGGCATATTGATAATATATTGTTTTTATATATTAAAGATAAAAAGTTAAAATAATAATAACATATTATAATGTTATAATAAAACAAACATAAATTAAAGAAAGCCATTATCATCTTTTTATTTTTATTTCTCCTAGCCGAATGTAAAAGAATAGAAAAAGAAACGAACAAGCTAGGTATTTGACCTTTGTTCAAGCAAATTGAGATCAAGAACGGAAGCAAACAGAATTAGATCAAGGGAAATCAAAACTAGACGAATAGTCGATTTAACCGTTTGACAACTTCCGAGGTAAGTCTATAAGCATATAAATGTCGTTAAATTTGATAATATAAATGTTACATGATGAAAGGAATTTTTGTGAATATATTTGTGTATGGTCGAATGTGTATTGAGCAAAGGAGCTATATTTCGAGTTCGATTTGATCGAGATTCAACGTCCGAAAGTCCCGTACGAACCCTAGGAATAGATAGGATACATATGTCATGACTTAGGATTTCCAATATATGTTATCTTGTAAGACCAATTCTGGGACATTGGCATTGACTTGTGTTACGTGTAAGACCATGTATGGGACATTGGCATCGTATTTGTTTCGTGTAAGACCCTGTCTGGGACGCATAGATAAGTGATTACATGTAAGACCACGTCCGGGACGTTGGCATTGTACGAGCTTCTGACTGTCCGCGTATCCTTTTTAATTCTGAATGGTTCAACGGGCAATGTTATGTGAAGACCAAATGTGAAATCGAATTAAAAGGCTTAGGTATGTACTTATACCAAGTTGTGAAAATAAGGTAAGTCGGTTGTTGAATTGATTGTATAAATGCTAAAGTTATAAATGTGAACTATGTGTATGCATATGTGATTGTGTATATTCGGCCAAATGTGGTATATGTGATTTTAATAGTGAGATTTGAATAAGTTCATGTTTATTTGTACAATTAGCCATATGGTATGTGTATGAGAGATTTAAATGATAACCTTGTACTTGAAGAACATGTATATTCGGTTTTGTCAACTTAGTGTTAATATACAATAGTTGATATATATATTTTTGCTTATGACTTACTAAGCTTAAATATCTTACTGTGTGTGTGTTCTTGTTTACCTCTGTTTTATAGATTTTGAAGTCGTTACGAGCTTGGAGATCACCAGCAAAGTCTATCACACTATCGACTGTTTCTTTCGATATTTTACTAAGTTGAATTTGGGCTTATGGCATGTATAGCATAGTTGAAGTATTTGATTTTGGGACTTGTATATATATAGCCATGCGAAAATGGCTTGTCTTTGATCATTAGGATTAGGCTTGGTTTTTAGGAGTTCTTGATCAAGTGCTTTATGTGTTTGGTTTTAGCAATTTAGCCTTGGCATATTATCTGTGAAACATGGTTGCTAAGCTTCTGTTTGTGTGTATGATCTTGGTCAAGGTGAGTTTATGTGTAATTTGGTGGATATGCTTTGCTAATGAGTGCTTGAAATAATTCATGGTTTATGGTAGGTAGAAGTCTTGATGTGTGGACTTGAAAAAATAAGTGAGATGCTAAATCATTAGTTAGGTTATATGATATGTAATAATTTGTCAATGTTCGGCCTTATGGGTTGCTACAAAATTGGTTATAATGTGCTTAACCCTTATAACTCACCTAAATCTATTTATTATGCTTTTACCTGAACTTTCATGTAACATAGTCTATTTACTAGCTCGTTGAACCACTTGGAATACTAAGGATACTCGGGTCTCCTATCTGATAATAACATGCCAAAGCCATGTCCCAGACATGGTCTTACATGGGATGTTTCTTGTACTGCAAATGCCATATCCCAGACACGGTCTTACATGAGAGTTCTCATATCAGTGCCAATGCCATGTCCCAATATGGTCTTACGGGAGACCTCTCATCTCGGTACCAACACCATGTCCCAGACATGGTCTTACATGGGACCTATTATAACCTCAATAATGCCAATGCCATGTCCTAGACATGGTCTTACATGGGGTCTCATTCCGCTAATGTCATGACATTTGTATCCGATACATTCCTAATATTTCAACGGGACTTTTAACACTAATTCCCTATCATCTCATACTTGAGTCAACATTAAATAATTTCATGAAATAAGTACACAATTTCTGGAAAATAAAATCATTAATAATTATTATTGAAATATTTCATTTATTTCCCGTAAACTTACCTCGGTACAAAATATGATCAAATCTAGCAACTTAGTCCTCAACCTTTTTCTTTCCCCGGTCTAACTCTGGATTTCGTTCCTCTTGATCTATAATAGTAAATTTAGCTTATTTAATACTCACATTCATAAAAATAGTCCTTTCCTTGAACTTTTTCAAAAATTACGATTTTGCCCCTAAACTTTTGCATATTTACACTTTTGCCCCAAAGCTCGGAAATTAAGCTTCATCCCTTATTCATATGTTTTATGATATGTTGAACATCTTTCCCTTCTATGGCAACATCAAATTCCCACTCTAACATTTACTTATGAACATTAGGTATTTTTACCGATTATGTCGTTTTACTCGTTTTCATTTAAAATCGCCTAGCAAAAGTTGTTTAACATAATTTCAAACTTCATATTTTACCATAAAACATCAAAATAAACACATTTCACCTATGGTTATTTTTCCAAATATGAACCCTAACATTAATTAATGGTAGAATAAGCTGAATCGAGCTATGAGGACTCCAAAAATGTAAAAAAAAAGCATTAAAAACGAGGCTTGGATGCACTTCCTATGAGCTTGAGAAAGTTAAGAAACCCTAGCTATGGGTTCCCTTTAAGTTTCAGCCCTTACGGAAGAAGATGAGCACATTTTGCCATCTTTTTCCCTTTTTAATTCTTTTTTATTACCAAATGACTAAAATGCCCTTCATTGAAACTTCAGTTATTTTTATCTATGCATGCCCATTTTTGTCCATGAAAATAAAATGGTCTAATTACCATTTAAGGACTTCTACTTCAATTATGCACTTTTGCAATTAAACCCTAATATGCAATTCAGACATGTAATCGCTGAAATTTTTTATCTGTATTCTAACACATGCATCCAATCAATCGATAAATTATAAAAATTAATCACAATAAACTTTTCTATTTTGGATTCGTGGTTTTGCAACCACTGTTCTGTTTAGGCCCTATTTCAGGATGTTACAATCCAAGTGGGTTGAAGCTAAAGCATACCCTACAAATGATGCTAAGGTAGTCATGCGATTCCTACATAAGCATGTGTTTACACAATTTAGGGCACCAAGAGCTATTATTAGTGATGAAGGTTCTCATTTTGTGAACAAATGGCTTAAGTGGTTGCTTGACAAATATGATGTGAAGTACAAGATTGCTACTGCCTATCACCCCCAGTCTAATGGACAAGTTGAAAGAGTGAACCTTGAAATCAAAGGTATCCTTGTAAAGGTAGTACGCCCTTACAAAAAATATTGGTCTCAAAGGCTCGAAGATGCATAATGGGCCTATCGAACAACATTCAAGACTCCGTTAAGAATGACTCCTTATCAGTTTGTCTTTGGAAAGACATGTCATTTGCCATTAGAATTGGAGAATAAAGCTCACTGGGCTTTGAAGCAGTTAAATTTTGATCTTAAGCAAGCCGGTGAGAGAAGGACGTTACAACTTGATGAGTTGGAAGAGCTGAGGTAGTTTTCCTATGAGAATGCCAAAATGTGTAAAGGAAGATCAAAGAGATGGCATGATAGTCATCTACAACCTCGCGAGTTTAAAAAAGGTCAGAAGGTGTTGTTAATTCAAGGCTGAAGTTATTTCCTGGGAAACTGAAATCCCAATGGAAAGGACCCTATACCATCTACCGAATTTATCCTTATGGAGCTATTGAATTATATGACAATTATGGAGGTGCTTTTAAAGTTAATGGTCTATGTCTCAAACATTACTGGGATGGTGAAGTTGAGCGAATTGAATCCTTGCTCAAACTAGAAGACCCTTAATTTTTCATGAACTCATTGTGTAAATAAATAAATAATTAGAACTTATTTTCTTAATTTATTACATTTAATTAATTTTGTATAAGAAGATTGGAACTTAAGCGGGACCGCTGTGACCCTTCCAACCTTTCTTGGGAATTAATTTAATGTAATTTGTTAAGAAGAAATTTTCTAATTAAAATTTTTAAGTTTCATTTCGTTCAGTTTAAATTTTAAATTTTTATGTTAATAAAGGGGGTCAAATTTGGCCCAAGTACTAATTAGTTTTTTTAAGATACAGTCTGAGATTGAGTCCCAAGGCAGCAAAAAGGAGGGAAAAATCTATGCCTTGCCATTACACCCATTACTTGCTGCTCAAGTAACTTTAATGTAGCTAAATTTTTTCTACATGTTGCCCTAATTTTTCCCTATATAAACCCCTCTCCATTCTACTAATTGTCATATCCCTCAAAGCAATTTGCTTTCACCCTAAAAATCCCTAAATCTCTTCTTTATGTCGTCAACCTCAAATCCCGAAAGAAACCCTAGTCCTTTTCTTTTTTTACAAAAATTCCCTATTGCTTCCGCAAAGAGATCGCTGCCGCACCATCCTTGCTGTCGCAAGATTTTTGCCGTAGCAAGTTATACCAACTTTGTCGATTTCTCTTTTCTCTCTTGTGTAAAAAGTCTACTAAATTTTCGAGAACACACCATGTCTCGCAAAAGAAATAGATCACCAAAGACTACTTCTGAAAACCCAATTGTTGTTGATGAAGAAGTGAAAGAGCGATTTGATTCAATTTTCAAACATCAACCTATGATGACGAAAAAAGGTTTTAACCTGAAGAGAAATGATATGACGAAAAAAGGTTTTAACCAGTTAGAAAGATAATCAATGCTCTCAAATGGGAACTATTCTGTGATGCCCATTCACTTTTCGATGATGAACTAGTTCGATAATTCTATGCTAGTTTGAATACACAAGATGCTACTGAAGTTATTGTTCGAAAAAACAAAAGGTACCTCTTACTTCTAAGTTTATCAATGATTTGTTTAATTTACCTTATGTTGAAGAAGATGAGTAATACCCTATGATGAGCAATATCAATTAATATTTTCTTCAACAAGTGCTTGATGTTGTGACAAATTCGAGATCCCAATGGATTATAAGAAAGTATGGGAGCTATTCTTGCCGAAGAGAATACTTGAAACCAGTAGCAAATGTATGGTTTTATTTTGTTCGCTACAATTTTATTCCTATCTCACACAGATCCACCATCTCGATGGAACGGATGCTCTTGTTATATGCAATCTTGACAAAAAAATCCATTAATGTTGGGAAAATTATCCTCAAGCAGATTCATGATTGTGCTAGAAAGAAGGCAGGAAGTGCTTATTTCCCATCATTAATCACTTCACTTTGCTTAAGGGCTCGTGTTAAAACACAAGCAAATCTGAAGGGGCAGTATGTTCAAGTGTGTATTACAAGTCATGATCTTGAAGGGTTGGTAGAAAGAGTGCATGAGTTGAACCAAGGTGAGCAAGAGGAACCAACTGAGCCAAAAACCGAAGAGTCAACCAATAAAACAGAAACTGAAGTTGATCTAGTTACAGACACTGAAGAAGAATAATCTGATAAGGAACCAAATAGTCCTTAACCAGTTGAAGGAGCTGAAAACCCTGAACCTAAGGTTGAGCCAGAAGAAGAACCAGTCAAGCTAGGTGTTGAACCAGAATTTACGACTCCAATGTCGACTCCTGCAAGTACTTCAAAGAAATCGGAGCTGTCAATTTTGATGGATATGTGCAAGTTCATGCACAACCAATAACAAACTCACTGGAAATATGCAAAAATTAGGGATGATTCAATTTGAAATACTTTGAAGAATATCTCTAACACATTTGTTCCTGAGTTCCCAGATGCTATCATTGAGACATGAACGGAAGATACTGACAATGCAAGCGAAGATAGAACTAAGAAGACAAGGGGAATGAGTCAAAAAAATAAAAGGGGGGATTCTTGTCTTGTTATTTATTTAATTGTTTTTTAGGTCTTTAGGAATTTATTTCTTTAGTAATTAGGATTTAATCTTTTCAAAATAAAACATAGCAAGCATGAATAAATACTTCTTTAGAAAGAAAAAGACCAAGTGATGTGGAAATGGGAATGAACATGTCTAGGATTGGGTTATTAGGAAAGACTTGGTATTTAAGCAGTCTTAATGACTCACCTCTCTTTCTTTACAACCTTACCTGGTGTTCAGTTTTCATTCATTACTTTGTTCTTGTAATGAGGACATTGCTTCTTTTGAAAGGGGGTAAGGCAAATAAATTGCTCAAATTTTAAAATTTTCAAGTATGTTTCAATCATTTCTTTCATAAGTATGTTTTAATGTATGAATGTTTAGAGAAATTTTTTTAATAAGATAGCTTGTATGCAAGTATAAATGATGATTTTATCTGAGTGATTGTATGTTATCGTGAAGAATGGAATGTTTTTATGATCTTAGTCTTAGGTAATGTTTGCCATGAAAACTTAGTTTCTCTTGACATGCATGAAGGTTGATATCTTTAGAATTGACTTAGTAACTTTCTTGAGGCGAAATCCTAGGGGACATAAAAATCTAAAATGATATAGGCGCCATTTTTCTTTGGACCGTTTGAGCCTTTTCAAGCCTACCTTATGATATTAGACCCTTGAAACTACAATTTTGAGCTTTAAGGCCTGTTTTTGAAATGAACCTACATTATAAGCCGGTTACCATCTTTTTAAAATTATCCTAATTTTGTGCACCTATCTTAACTTAAGTCTCTTGGGAATCAACATTTGAGGAAATTTTCATAAAGATGTATCTACTCATGTTAAAAAAAATCACAAAGACAAAGAAAGAGCGAAGAAAAGTTTGCCTAGTCTTCAAAAAGGAAAAATATATGAGCTTGAGTTCAAAATAAGTTTGGGGGTGTACCAAAGGTTCACTTGAAGAAAAAGGTTGAATTTCGAGAAATCCAGGACAAGTTAAAGGTTAAGATTTTTGAAACCGAAATGTCCCATCCTTAAAATCCCTACCTTTAAACCAAGCCCCATTACAACCTTATAAAAGACCTATTGATTTGATGATTATGTCACCTACATTAGTGGAGAGGAAGTATTAAGTTCAACATATGAAGATCATAAATAAGCCTTATTATTGTTTACTTGATTGATGAGAAATTGTGTTGAATGAAGAATATTATCTATGGCTGTGACATACATACAAACTATGATTCATGTTAGCATATCTTGAAACTTAGAATAAAATTTTCAAAATGTTTGTATATGAGTTACTTGTTAATAAAGAATATCTATGAGCATGAATTTGTTGATGCATGATTATGAGACGAAGATTGATGCTACTTACACTCTTAGCAAAATTTTCCTTAGCAAGACCTTGTGCTGTGCACGAACATTACTCGAGACGAGCAATGATTTAAGTTTGGGGGTGTGTAACTGAAAAAATATATAGGATTTTTCCTATATAATTCATCCCCTTTTTACTTAAAATTGTTGTTAAAACCAAGTAATTTTTTAATAAATTAATGAAATATGTGAAAATATAAAATTAGGACATAGAAATTATGAAAATGTGATTTTATGTTTTATTATATAGTTTTCATGCATAAAATGACTTATTTATATTAATTTAAGCATATTATATTTTTAACCTATGAAGTAGGCTATGCATGATTAAATTAAATAATAAAATATAATGTTATATTTTAATAATTCATTTTAAATATTTTATTAATAAAATTGGGTTTAATTAATTAAGTAAATTGATTAATTAAAGTGGTTAAATTAATTCATTTGGTCCTCTAAACTATCTGCTATTTTTGACAAGTCTGAGAGTTTTCTTCTAATTGCAAAACCGTCCAAAGTGGGGACCAAGTCAACCCAATTTTTGGCTGCACATGGCTGATTATAAACCAATTTTTGGTTTAATTACATAAGGCCCTTAAAGAGTTAAAGAAATCAGAGATTTACCTGAAGATTTGCTACAGACCGAGTCTTAGTCCTGAGTTGTTGTGGCATTCAAATTGACCAAAAAATCAAGGAAAAATCAGCCACATTTCCTCAATTCATGGCCGGGCACTCTTGGAGGAGGTTTCAAAGGATGGACACTCTTTATTTTAGCAAACTAGTTCCCTTGCCTCACCTATAAATAAGAGCTTATTTCTCACTTTTTCAATCATCCCTTATCCCTCATCCTTCTCATCTCTCATCCTCTCTCAACTCTCTTAGCTCTCACACCTATCATCATCCTTGCATAAGGATTTTAGCAAATTAGCCTCCTAAAGAGCCCTTGGTCAGCCACCTTGGAGAACCATCAGCAAAAGAGCAATACAAAGAAGCAAATGAGCCTCGTCAGTCAGAGTCTTGGGTGACAACCACTTTGAATTGGGTTTAATATTTCTTTTCTTTAATTTAACTTAAAGATGTTTGCTATGAGTTCTATGTTCTTGTTTACAACAGTGATAGCTTAAATTTTATTTAAGCTAGGATGATTATTTTGATTAAATAATATTTATGTGATTCATGCTTATAATGTTTGTGCCTCAATCGATCATGTTTTCAATTAAAATCAAGTCTGTATTTCATTCATACGTGATTGAAATGCACCTGAATTAGTTGAGCGATCTTAACCAGACGAAGGCTAATGGGTGCATAGTTGAAATGTGCATGCTCAATTTAGATCCTAACCCGATTGAATTGTAGGTTGCATAACAACCCTAACCAGGCTCTGTTATCTGTATAGTTTTTAGATTTGTGTGATTAAATTGTTTCAAACCTAACACATCCCTGTTACCTCACACAAATGCTAAGAAACCCTTAGTAAATAAGGATCAGTAAAATGCGTATTTACTAGGTAAAGGATTCCGGAAGGACCTAATTTGGTTTTCAAAACTAATGAAAGATCGAGTTGCCATGGAATGTTTTTTCGAATATTATTAAGCATGATGATAATAAATTAAGTTTAATTAAAGTAATCGTCCTAGTTTATTTATGTTATAATTGTTTCAAATTTTGTTTAATTTTACTGAAATCTATTTCATTCATATAGTCTGCATATTAGGATAATTTACATTAGGGATCATTGCATCTAGTTTATACCACTTCTCAACTATATTTTGTTTTTATTTTTTCAAATTATTAATATAATTTTACAAATAAAGTGACTTAGCACAAATACAATCCATGTGGAGACGACGATACTTACTTATTACTTGATAACGACTGTGTACACTTGCACAAACCCCAGCGTTACAGGGGGAAAGATGGTCGAATGTTCAAACTCCTTCCATAGAGTTTCCTAGGTCTAATTTCGGTGGTGGAGGATGGAAAAAGATGATAGCCATATTTTATTTTACTTAATTTATCATTATTTATCTATTTACTAATTTAACCTTTAAAAACATTAAAATTTACACAAATGCCAAGCCATTATCATCCACTAACATATTAATGGTATAATTCCCATATAAGGACCTCTACTTTAAATTTCTATAGCTATTAAACACTTTTATTAGGACCCAACTTTTATACTTTACGCGATTTACTCCTTTCCATCGAATTAAACATGTAAATGATAAAATTTCTTAACAAAATTTTCATGACTCTAATAACATGCTGTAAGAATTAAAATAATAATAAAATAAATATTTTCATTTTAGATTTGTGGTCCCAAAACCACTTTTTTGATTTCATTGAAAATGGGCTGTTACAGGATTTGAATGTTTTCATCTTGCATTTGGGCCTTTCACACTTGGCCCAATCTTGTTGAATCACATGATGTGACCGAGATCACATCAAGTTTTTCATCTGTAAGCTTTAAAAAAATTTGATCAATTAATAACATTTGAGAGTTATTCTCTTTTGTTCTTTTGAACATCCCAAACTTATCAAGATTTTTATCTTCTGGCGTTCAACTTATCTCGATCTTATCACTTCCCTTCTCATCTCGGCCTAGAGTGTGGCAATCACCCTTATACCTTTGATTTTTACCATTGTATAGGTAACGGGTCGGAGATCCTTCTTGATACCTTTTGTTCTTTAGCCTGTTCTATAGAAAATGGGTTGGGATCATCTATACCTACGGTTCTTTTCTAAACATAGTTATTGGGTTAGGGTCTGTATTTTATATATCTATCTTATTATAACTATATTCTCTATAGGATTGATTCCATTTTCAATATATGCATAGCAAAATCTTGAATTACTGCAAGTGTGTTTTAAAAAGAAAATTGAGAAAAAAGGTCTAGCAGTCGTTTTGGGAGATTTTTCTCTAGAGTAATTCCAAGAGAGTTTTTCCATTCGTATTAGTACTAAGTTGACTTCATAGAGGTCGGAATGTTTTCGTTGTGCCTTGGAATTGACATCGAATCAGCAACATCCTTTCATCATTTTCGGTTAAGAAGGTATATCTTCAACCTTATTTCAACTCGTTTCGTCCTCGTACATGGATCCATGGTTGTGGATTGTCAGAATATTTTTTCCATTGCACCACAAGGCGTATCGATGGTCCCAACAACTTAGATCGACTCAAATAAATCAAGAGTCTACCATAAATTCTAGCAGATAGTGTGAACTTCTTACTGATCCAATCTGCGCACTTTGAACATTCAAAATATACAAGATAAATGTAATCTATGCGTACATATTTAGAATACTTCAGTAAGCTCATTAAAATTTGATAGTTTACTTACATCACACATAATTATATGATAATTTAATACCAAAACACAGTTTACCTGTCTGCCAACACAATTTGCCAACAAGGTAAGTGCATATACTTCATTACATACAGTATATCGAGTAAGCAAAATGATATAATAGCACTCTTCATATCAAATTCATTCTCATACCTTTCATTTCCCTTCATTCCTTAACTTGCAAATTTCACATTTCATATGTTTTATACTACCAGATGAACATCGTAAAAGAACTCAAAACACAGGTACATTTCACATCAGAGGCTCGTTCAAGCTAATCACATACAGAGGTGTCAGGTTACCTATCCGAGCTAAACCTTTATCGACATAATAAAAGTCTGGCCAAGACTGTATATACATGTAAGGTTACCAGTTTAGGCTAAATCTCTAAAATGACATCAGATTACCAATTCAGACTAAAATTATGTCACATGTATCTTCAAGTCCGCAACAAATGTTGGATCTTGGAATCATCAAGAAATAACATGTAACCGTGTGTATGAGTCTTTTACCAAGCTCATCGAGACGCTTTCATTTTGTAATTTCATTCACATTCCTTTGTAACATAATAAAATACTTCTCATCTATAAATTTAACAAACATAATCTAAATTACCAAATTTTCACTTATACAATTTAAGAACAAAAGGAAAGAAAGTTAAAAAAATGTTCATATTGTATGAAATTATGATACGACCATGCCCCAGGCACACTTTTGGACCAGCTCCCTAAGCATTGTTTGCAAACCCATGCGAGCTGAATTAGTTCAATTCCATCTCGTTGAGCTCGTTTAGCTCGTTTCCAGCTCCAAGAGCTCGAATAAGCTCAAACTCAGATTGGTTTTAATTTATGCATTTATTAGTTGCTGGACTAAATTAAATAAAATAGTTTAATTAGTTAATTCAGCTCAAAATAATTGTTAGTATTTAATTGGTTTAAAATCTGGACATTTTAATTATGCATGTTAAATATGTTTGTTTTAATGCATGTTTTTAATTTGTCTTAGTTAGTGCACATATTTAATTTGTTCAGCTTATTGCACCTTTTTAATATGTCCTAATTCCATCCGATTTAATGTGTGTGTTAATATGTCTTGCGTAGTCGATTTTTAATGTGTCTTGATATCATTTAATTTGTTGCATTTATTGGGTACAAGGTACATGCATAGACGGTATAAATGAAGAATTAAAGAAAGGCTGCTGATGATTGAGGTTTCCTAAGCATTTATTCAGCCAAAGGAATTGATGATTTCTCTCCTCAAGCTGACCGTCCAGCTTTTCAAGGCAACAAGTTAAGATGTTCACATTGCTGGAGGTGCTTTTCACATTGGATGGCTAATCAGTTTTTAGTATTCACACTAGGGAACCATTCATATTCATCCTTTCACACTAGAAGGACCATTGCAATGCTTTGTGCTGCTCATTAAACTCAAGTCCATTGAGCTCCACCAAGCAGCTCAATTAAGAAGCATTTAGTCTATTTGGCCGAACCAAGACATTCCATTCAGCTCACCAACATTCCAATTAATGTCCAGCTGAATGGACTTCATCTAGAATATCTCCATTTAAGTTTTCATGCCTGAAATTTCCCAAGGATGTTCAAGAAGGCTTCTTGGAATTTTCCAGCTCCTTTTGTTTTAATTTTGCTGACTATTCAGCATCTTTATTTGCCTATTCGACTACTTTAGGATTAGACTATAAATATGTGTTCATTTTCACTTTGTAAGAACTTTTGAACCTTTGATTAATGTTTATAAAATTTTGTGAGTTTTTCAACTCTCTTATTGTAACAGCCCGAATTTGGGGCTAGTCAGAATAGTGGTTTCGGGACCACAAATTTGACGAGAAAAAAATATATTTTCATTATATTTTTATGGTCTACGATTTCACAAAATGATTTCGTGAAAATTTCGTTCGATAATTTTGATGTTTGGGCACTCAATTTAGTCAAAAGGACTAAATTATAAAAAGTGCAAAAGTTGAGTTCGATATGTTAGAGGTGTCCAATTGTTATTAAATTTTAAATTGGAGGTCTTTATATGGTAATTAGACCATTGGTTAAGTTGGTGGACAAAAATGGGTATGGGTAGGCATGTTTCCAAAGTTTTTCATTAAGGGCATTTTGGTTATTTAGTTATTAAAATGAATTAAAAACAAAATTAAAAGCCAATTTTTGCGCATCTTCAACCCCTAGGCCGAAAATTGCATGGAGGAACCATGGCTAGGGTTTTTCAAGCTCCCAAGCTCGATTGTAAGTCCATTCTATCCTCGTTTTTAATGATTTTTACGTTTTTGAAATCCTCGTAACAAGATTTACCTATTTTTACCATTGTTTTGAACTAGGGTTTGTGTTTAAAAATTTTCCCATGAATGATATGCATGTATTTTGATGTTTTATGGAAGAATATGAATGTTTGGAGTGTGATAAACGATTTGTACTAAGTAATTTTCGATGAAAATGCCTAAAAGGATTAATTTATAAAAGTTATAAAATATGTCACAAGTGTGGGAATAAGTGAGTATTGTGGACTGATATAGTTATGAAAATAGTGCAGCTAGGCCTAAAATGCAAGGAAATTGAATAAAAATTATTGTACAAGCCTTGGGGCAAAATTGTAATTTTGTGAAACTTTAGGGGCAAAAACGTAATTTTTCCAAAGTATGATTTTTGGACTGGAATGAATAGTGTGAAGTTCATATAAGTTAAATGTCTAGTTATAAATCCAGAAAGACAAGAAATTAAAATTGATCGATAAAAAGAAAAGTGAAAAAAAGAGAAAAAAATTCCCGAATGAACCTTTGGAATAAAAAAGGGATACGAATGAAGTGATAGAAATGATCACATGTGTGGCACGGATTGTGTGTAGACCACTATGTAAAAGTGAAAGTGATGGTCACATGTGTAGTACTATGTGTAGGCTACTACGTGTACCGGAATGATAGGTCGCATGTGTAGTACTATGTGCAGGCTACTATGCGTACCGGATAGTTTCGATCACGTGTGTAGTACTATGTGCAGGCTACTGCGTGTATCGGATGGTAACGGTCACATGTGTAGTACTATGTACAGGCTACTATGTGAACCGAACATCACTGATTAGTAAAGTGGTTTCTATGTGCTGATTCCACCGGACATCATTGATTAATAAGGTGGTTGCTATGTCCTGAATCCACTGAGTATCTGTTATTATTCTGAAGTGTTCATCGGGAAATTGACTAAGTGTAATTGAATAATGAATATAGGTGTGGAATTGAATTGAATATCGACTTAGAAATGGAAAAGTGAATTTTTAATTGAATTGTGATTGAAAGTGAAAAAGTGAAATTATGAAAGAGTACATTTAGCAATAAAACAGTTTAGACAGCAACAGTTGTGTGACTTTGAAAAATCACCAAAAATGGTGGTGATTGAATTAGAGGCTTAATAATATATGAAATTGAAGCTGAATGAGTCTATTTTCTCATAAAAGAAATAGAGTAAGAAAAAGAGTTATATATTTTGAGATAATTTAAGTTTAGTTAGACAGAGTCAGAATGAGTTTGGAATCCCATGTTTTGACTTTGGAAAATTGTCAAAAACTGTACAAAAATTATTATGGGATAAAGTTTATATTTTTAGGATCTTAAATGAATCTATTTTCAATAAAAACAAACAGAAACAATATCAAATTCTGTACAATGAGATAATTAATTTTTAGTGAAGAGTGGTCAGAACTGTTGAGTAGTGAAATAGGGGAACTTAAAGAATAAACTGTACTATTTGGATAAACCAAAAATTTTAAAAATTTTATGGTAAGAACATATGTGAATCTAGTTTTGGATAAAATTTACGGATCATAATTTGGAGTTTTGTAGCTCTAGGTAAAAATAATTTAGTGACTCTGACTCGAATAGACAGCTTTGAATATACATGTGAGTGAATAGTGAAATTGTAGTTAATGTTGTTTAAGTGTGTTATCCACATTAAGGATGTGGAATGGAGAGGAGGAGGAGGAAAATTGGAAGAACATATGAATGATTTGTGTATAATTGGTCATATGCTCGATTATAATCGATAAACGATTGAAAAGAAATGATGTTTATAATTGTGCATTATTAGTTATAGTTAAAGTTCATGTGAGAAATAAAGTTTCATAGTATGTGTATGTGGTATACTTGGTATATGATTTGGTATGTAGCAATGTCAGAAATGGTTTATGAATTAACTCATGTTGATAAGTTTGATACATAAATAAATGTAGTGCTTATCCATGCTTATAATGCTTATACTATATGTTTATTTGGCTACCATTTTTGGTGTGTATGCTTAGGCTTTGGCCAAGTTGTGGCTTGATTACGCCACATTAAATTTATAAAGTTATGCATTGAGATGGTGAATGTCTAGATGAAAATATGCTTGTGATCATAAAAGGGTGGTAAGGTTTAAAGTTTGTAATCTTTATTAAAATGGTTTATCATGTGGTTAGTCTTCAAAAAGACTAGCTTGCGACTATGGTTGAGTGTAATGTTTATATCTTGTGTGTTACGCATAAGAAACGGGAGTGGAAAGGAAATGAAATACTAGGTTCATGCTTGAAGTGTAAAATGATGCAAAAAGAGGACGTTAAGTTAAACGATAAATATGTATTAGTATTAAACTTAATGAAATTGAATTGTACGTGAATTAAATAGAAATTGCAAATGATATGATTTGAATTAAATGAATTATTGTGCTATTGAAATGTATATTGGATTGAGAAATTGGATTGAATCGTGAAAATGAGAATCGTGAATTAAATGAAATGGAAATGAAGTATTGAATTGCATGAGTATGTATTGGGTCTCAGAAGCCCTATTTGTTACAAATATAGTATTTTGAAGTTATAACGTGAAGATTTATAAAAGCATGTTAAAAATTTGAAGAGTTTAAATTTGAATAAAATTTTATAACTTGGTTTAACATGTTTATAAGTGTATGTGTTCTGGTAATGCCTCGTACCCTATTCCGACGTCGAATACGGGTAAGGGGTGTTACAATGTAAAATCACCAGATTCGATCATAACGTTTAGACCGGATTTGGGGTGTTATACTTATTTCGTTTTAGACTCAAGCTGACTTATCTAGCATAGCTAGTGGCGTCTACCTTGTTTCTTTGAACTTATCACTCAACCCCGAGTCTGGCGTTCACCCCGATTATACCTTTGGTTCTTACTTTACTAAGTAACGAGTCAAGGTTCTATCCTATCCATTCCATAAACCACCTTAAGGTCTTATAAGTTTCGGGTCGACACTCAACTATTGTGTTAGTTCACTCTTGATCTTTAAGCCCATTCACTTCTATCTTTCACCAACCATTTCCTTTACTTATCTTCTTGATTAGCTGAACCTATAATTCCTCAATATTCACTATTTTGAGCCTATCCTTGTTACCATCATCTAAACTTAGCCTAATTTCCATCATATTTCAAGATCGATCGATACTTCTCCATTTTAACAATCGGGCACATCAACGACTCGACTCATCACCGAGACCGGGATCGTATCAACTTACCTGGCAGAATGATAACTCGCCACAATAGAGTCCACTCAACAACTTTTCCTTTCCTGCAATCTTCTCTTGGCGGATTCAAATCTTGGTCCATAACATAATTTTAATTCAATTTTTATTAACCAACATCATTCATCAGCTTATGAAACACATAAGTCAGTTCATTTCCATCACTCTAGCTTCCTTTAAACCTAACACTTAAACAGTCAAGCCCTTTATAGTAATGTTTATAGAAATCTTAAGTTGATTTCTAAGTGTCTACACTTTAGTCCTGCTATTCAAAACTAACAAATTCTCATTTTACCAAATGATATTTTTTTCTAACTTTTCATCTAATCTATACATTTAACACCACAATTTCTAGCATTCAACAATGGTAATATCATGAATTCTTCAATAGTTTTGTAATCGAGTACTATTGTTAACTAGATCGAAGCACAACAATCACAAAAACATCAAATTCAAGCAAAACAGACTTGAATTAGCTTACCATGCAAAATCACAAAACTTGGCCCAGTTTTCTTAGCTTAACAAAGAAGAAATACGATGATGAAGAAGATGAAAGAAAAAAAATAATCTTTTTCTTCCCTCTATCCATTATGTTATGGTATATATATATATGTCTAATCTAATCATTAATTAAGATTAACATTATCACAAGTAAGGTAAAGTCAACACTTGTCCTACCACACTAATGGTTGAATTATCAATTCAGCCCCTAATTCATTATCATACTACCATTAGCGAAAGAAATTCATAATGGTTAACTTTTACTACCTTTATGATTTCATCCCTATACTAAAATAGATTATCCAATCAATCAAATTAGCAAACCAAAATTTCATATAACACTATAATAGCCTAATAGATATTAAATATTAAAACTTACTGACTCAATCATTGGTAAATAGGGTTCCAAAACCATTGAAAACAAGCTATTAAATCTTGGTTTCAAATCCTAAGTCAGCTTAACTCTTGCAAAGTGAGAATTCACAATGAAAATTCTCCAAGGCACCGAAAATAAAGCGTAAACAACTCAAAGATGAAAGAGCAACGAAAGAACATAAAAGCCACAAGAAAGCAAAGGCACGACAAGTGTTTGAGTAAAGGCTCTCAATAGTATTCAGTTACTATGAAGGATTACAATTGAGTGACAAATGAGGGGGATGTTGGATCTGGTGCCCTAAGTGTAGTACTTTTGTCTATGTACACTTGTAATTTTTTCGAACATAGTGGTTAATAAAACAATTCATGGATTACATTAATATAATTTGTATAATGTCATCATGTTATTTTTTCATGCAAAGAAAAATAGAAGTAAATATTAACTCACTAGTTGTCTAATGTTTAAACTAATACTTAACGATATTATGTGGTCGGATTGTAATACGGAAAGACAACTTGTATTAGTAGACGAACCTAAACATGTCCTTAGTCTAATCGAAAATGAGCAAATTGATTGAAAGACTAATATGTCATCTATCAAGTCCAATTAAGAAGATGCTTTGTCTTAGACACGAAGCGGATGACTCTCAAAAAATAGAGACATAGATGTGCTTGACTAAACTGACAATACATCAGAATTGACCCAAAAAGAATAGATCCTGAATCCGACATTTAACTATTTTAATTTTTTTTTATATATTTTTGCAGTTAATAATAATATTTTTTAGCATTAAAATTTCGCTTTGATACATCTTCTTAATCATTATTTGTGACATTTGGTAAGCAAATTTATCTTAATTAAATTTATTTTTATGATTGTATTGTTATATGTTATCAAATCATGATTGATAAGTATATCTCGTGCATAGCACAAATTTTAAATAAGCATATATAATTTTGTTTGATATATATATATTTAACCCAAACATATTAATATATTTAAAATATTATAAATTATGATTTAAGTTTAATAAATTAATTTAACGATCACATTTTATTTTAAATTTAAATATAAAAATTTTAAAAATAAAGTTTTATATCATCCTATACAAACTTATTGTATCAATGAAAGTTAAAAGAGAAATCAAAATTAAAACAAAACTGTACACTGTCAATATATCATTTCGTACTACCTTAAAATCAAAATAGATATGTAATATGGTACCACTACTCATTTGAAAAGCCATAAAGCAAAAATATTATATTTATTGGAATATGGCATTGAGGAGGACAAGGGCTTCTGCATTGACCCAAATGCAATTGTCGTGGCCCTTATCCTTTTACCAAGAATCCCATAGAAATGTTCAATCATAGCCGTTGATGTCCATCAAATGTCAATTAAAAGCATATACTCTCTCCATCAAAGATAGGGATTTTTTTTCTTTTTTTAAAGGCCTCTTAAATTTTCAAGATTCCAAAACCGTCCGATCTAGAATGAGAGGTACTTGATTAAGCAATCAATGGGTTCTTAAAGATGGACAGCTTTTGATATTCCATTCATTTCTTCGTATTATAATTGTTATCATATGTAAGAAAGCAAAAAAGTTACACAGGTCATGTCACACTCAAAAGATTAAAGAGACTAAAATGCCACTACGGGGTAGCGCACACAAGGACTTGGGACCCATGGGCTTATTAGACTTTTTATATGAACAGATGCTTGGACCCCACAGAAGACAGTTTTCCTGTATCATGATGATACATGCAGGCGCCCGCACCCAAGTACGGAACAAAGCAACCTGCCTGGATTTCTAGAATGCTTCATTGTACGGCTTTCAAATGTACACAGTTTAACGACCGGGCTCGCAGCAACGTCTACAACTATAACTTCTCCGATCTCCAACCCATAAACTATTTTTTCTTTATTTTTTTCATTATGACTATTGACTAATCATTGAAAAACAAATTCAGATAAAAAATATGTAGAGAGAGAGAGGTATAGGATGCCAGCCTGCCATGTGGCGTGATGCCACGTGGGACATCATTTGCATGTGTGAGATTCTACGGGTCCTACCTTTAACGGGATGCGGCTGCTACGGCGGCGATAGGGACCGATGATGAGGCGGTAGACGGCAAAATGGTGGGCACACGATTTTTTTCAAAGAGGAATTTGTCCACTATCATGGTGCTTGGTCCCGCAACAAGTCTCTCCCATGTCTCATCGGCCTCATCGCCACGCTTTAGGAAAACTTCGGTGGCATCAATCCGGTGCATTCTCCAATTCCGTTGGTTATAAAGGCGGCAGATTTTATGGAACTGGCGAGAAGCTAGAGTGCATGTATTTTCCTTGATTTTTGAAATGGCCGTGTCAAGCATCCTAGCTCGAATGTTGGCATCAAGAATTGATCCAGCACGGAAATATTGGTCCAATTCGGGGACCCCAATCGCACGCCTAATCCCTCGGGAATAATCAGCCATTGGATCAAACATTTGTTCCACCTCATCTACCAAGCCTGCTTTCACCATCTTATCTACCCGTTCCGACACAAAGGAGTGTAACACGCGCAATGACACATCAACCCATAGGAAGCAGCATTCGTATCTTAATTGAAATTCAGGGTCATCATTCACCAATGCCTCGATGTATGAATTGGAGCCACCGGCGATGATTGGGAGCCGGCCTTCCGCAAGTATGGATTCAACAGCAAGTGAAGCATGATGCTGGAAATCCATGGATGTGAAATTGGAGATTGGGTCTACTATGCCTAGCAAATGGTGTGGAACCCCACGGCACTCCTCTACAGTGACTTTGTTAGTTAATATGTCAAGGCCTTTATATACTTGCATTTTGTCTGAATTTACAATTTCAGCTGGAAAATGGGTGGCCAGATCGATTGCCAGACGGGACTTGCCGGTGCCGGTTGCTCCCATTACAAACACCACCTTATCCTTTCTGCGGAAGATAGTCTCCAGGTTGAGCCCCAAATTCACTCGGGGTTGTACTAGTTTGCTGGCAGACATAGAAAGTTTCATCTTAAACCCTGCAAAAGTGGAAGAACACAACCAGTTGCAAAATCTGCTTCGAAACGGGAAAAGGAGAAAGGAGTTTGGGGATAATATAGAAACAAAACTACAGCAAGTAACCAACCAGAGCTAGCTTTCTAGCTATATTTATCCTATAAAAGCATGTAACAGGCAGAAAAGATAATAAGTCAATAAGCCCACATATTTCCTTTGACGCGCAATACCTTTTATTGTCAAATATGCGGCGACCCGTAGAAGAAAGTGGTCTTTCCAAGCTTAAGAGAAAATTAAGACCAAGAAGAGGCAAAAGAGAGTGTCTCGTGTTGCAGAGAAGCTGGGCTTGAAAATGGTGATGATGGATGTAAAAGGAATAAGCTAGTGGAGGAAAGGTTCTTTTCTATAGTTATACGCAAAAGCAACTATTTATGCTTTTCACCACAAATGAGAGCGGGGGTGGGGAGGGGTTTGTATGAGGAAAGATTGAACCTGAATGAATATCTCAAATTATAGCAGCAGTTTTGAAGGTCAGATTTGGTGAAAACCTGCGCAACTATGAGATGATTAGGCTGGGTATTTATGGTGCGTGGAAAAGAGTACTTTTAAGTCTTTTAACAAGTGGCTTCACAGGGATTTCAAGACTCTCAACGCACGAGGGAACACCTCAAAATTGTCTATATATATTTTTAAAGTTTTGATGATGGGATGTTGCAGATGGTTTTTGTCACCCATAAAAGAAATATTACAAATAAGTGAACGAGATGTACAAAAAGATGGAGAAAAAAAGCTGAAATAGATCTGGTAACATTGAACACTACGAAAGGTGATAGTTGGTAAGGTGAAAAAAAAAGGAGAAATATGGTTGCCGATCAGGATTAACAAAAAAGTAAATCAGTAGAATTTCAAAGAAAATTCTTTAAGAATTCAAAAAGCTGAAAATGTCAACTTCTTTCTACCAGTTGTGAAAGATTTTGTTGGTGATGTGAATAGTGAAGAAGAATTCACTATGTTTTTGAAAGGAGAGAAAAGAACTTAGTGTTACATGAAAATGTTAAGAAGAAAAGCTGTTAACTACCTCCATATTTGATCCATCAAGCCAAGGTCTTTGGAATATCCCAAGAGTAAAGATAACCTAAGAACCTTATCATATTTCGGGGCTACTTTCACTTCTACTTTAATGATGTGGTAACATGTGACACATCTTTCACGGAATATCTTTTGAAACGTAGGACAATGGTAATGTTTTCAATGTAAATGTTGTTTCAAATAATAATTGTTATGTGGTGATGTTTTTCTTGGTAATGTTTTTCCTAAATAATGGTTCTTTTGGAAAAATACAATTGTTCTAAATATAAGTTGTTCGAAACAATGATGATTCTAAACATAGTTATTGCTGAAACGTCGTTATTCTAAACAAGAGTTGTTTCGAACTTTATTTATTCTAAACAAGAGTTGTTCCTAAATAACAACTACACTGGACAACAGTTGTTCTAACTAAAGCCCTCTGAACATAGCTATTTTGGATAGTTATTCTTGAATAACAGTTGTTTTGAATAACAATATTCTAAACAAGAGTTGTTTCTCTATAATAGATACACTTGGTAGTACAATTTCTGAAATTATAATATTCTTTATTTCAAGGGAGAGATAAAATGTTAGTAACCAAAATTGAGTATCTACATTTTGCCCCTTACATCAAAATTTTTAGTAGAAGTTATCATGCAAGAAGAATGTAGTAAAAATAAATAAATAAAACAATTATATACTTAAAAAATAAAATAAATTCATGTTATGTAGAAAAAGAAAAGAAAATATTGAATTTCTCACTTTGTTGCCCCCAACATGAATTTTTTTTTATGAGGGAAGAGAACGAAAAAAAATTCATGTATAAAAGCAAGATATAAAAATTTTAGAATAATAAGCTATATTTAATAATAATAATAATAATAATAATTTGGAAGAGCGTGCAAAAGTTGTTCCGAAAATTGTGAGAAAAGCAACATGTCTTGCTTTTTGCTAAAAATTTGGGAGTAGCAAGTTAGTGCTCTTCCTTAAAAATTTGGGAATAACTATTAGTATTCCAAAAAAAAAGTGGGAACAATTAAGCAAAGTATTTCCAGAATCACTAGTTATGTTGTTTCACAAAATAAATAGCAAACAACTTATAGCGTTCCCTAAGAAAGTGGGAACAACTAAATATAGTATTTCTGGAATAATATGCCATAGCGTTTCCCTAAAAAAGTAGGAATACCTAAGCATTATGTTTCTAGAATAACCTTTTGTAGTGTTTCCTTAAAAAAGTGAAAACAATTAACGATAGCATTTCCCTAAAAATTTGGGAACAATTTGGCAGTGTTTCTTGAAAAAAAAATTGTATTTATCAAAATAAAAATAAATATATGGAATATACATAGGCGGCGTAAAAAACCTTACAAAATTGTAGTCAACACAAATTAATATACACATCGTGTTCAAGGATAACAATTAGCATTCAATCTTTAACTTAAAAAGAAGAAGAAGATATTAAACATTAAAAGCTTTTCATACTTTAGGGTTTATAAAGCAAACTAAAAATTTTGAGACTTGAGTTCTTTCCAAATTTCAAGTTTCTCAAGTTTATAGTACAATATTATTCAAGATCTTTTCAAAAGTTGAAGAAGATTGAATCAAGTAAATTATTTTAGAACATATCAAATATTTTATAAAAATATTTTTTTATCAAATAAATATTTCAAAATGATTACCTCAAATATTATATATTTCAAAACGTAATAAGAAAATTATTTACAATTATATAAAGATGCTACACAGCTTTCAATCATTAAAAAAATATAATTAGAATGTTATTGTTTTTTATAAAGTTTCTTAAGAAATTTTCAATAAAGGAATTTATTTTTAAAAATTATACATATACATCTATTGTCCAAGCATATTTTATATAAAAGATGGAGTTTGACATTTGCAAAGTAAATTTTTGAAGTGTAATACAATTGTATTCTACTGGTACTTGTATTTTTAAATAATGGGAACATCAATTATAAACATCTTTCACACGCTGCTCATGTTTTTAATAGGAAAAGGAAAAATATTTTTAATGGTTCGATAGCTCCTCCTAGAAAAATAAATCCAAATTTGCATTGGAAAATATGGTGTGTCGCCTTCCATTCCTGAAAATTGGTTCGTTCCGATAATAAAGGAAGGGGATAATTTGGGAAGGCATGCATAAGAATGAAATGTCTAATTATCCAACTCCTCCTAACGATTATTCTTGGCTAAGTATTGGCTCCAAAGACTATTCGAGTAATAGATTTCAAATACCGACTAATTCTATTATGAAGTTTAGATTTGAGTGTGAAGAATTCCCACTTTCGCCGACCAAGTTTGGCTCAAATTTTCAACCTATTCAAGGTTGGGAAAGTTGGGTGAATAAGATTCACCTTCGCATGAAAAGGCTCTTTTTTATGGTTGGAGTATATGATGTTGTGCAAGTTACTTTCAAACTTCTTATTCATAGAGAGGAGAGAATAGAGGCATGGTATTCCATTCTTTCTAGACGGAGTACCATGTCTCACACTATTATTACTACTTGGGGAGGGTTCATCTTCACTCTTGAGGATGTAAATGTTCTTCTTGAACTTCCATGTTTTCAAAAATATAACATATGTCTCTAGAGTTATCCAAAAAAGAAAAGAAAATTAAATAATTGTTCTCTAATTTATTTAAAAGCGAGTATGAAAGATCAAAGTTCACTCGGTTCTCCAATTGGATTGGAATGTTTCACCAAAATTTTAATTCCATAAAAGGTGAAAATAGCTCTCTTGAGTTTCTTGAGCACAAGTATGAGTCAGAAGCTTCTCTGGTCATGTGGCTAGCTTGACATATCTTTTCAGAACATCTTGATAATGGAATTAGTCTAGTCATTGTTCATGTAGCCATTAAGATTTCTTAAGGTATGCACTTCCCTTTAGCTCTGTTATATTTGGGAAATCTCTACAAGCAGTTAGATTTGTACCATATAAAAATTGAAATCTCTGTTGGTTAGTATAAGATTTTAGCTTATGTCAAGATTTCCTTCATTCAATTGTGTTTGTAGGGAAGGTTTAGTGCTTGTGCTCCTCCACCTAATCCAAGTCCTTCTCTTGCTACCTCTTCTAACAAATTTGTCAAGAATAACTACAAAGCTTGGCTATGGCATAATCAAAATTCCAAAGGAAATATTCTTCAAGTGCTTGATATCATTAAGGAATTTACTTGGTGCCCATACATACAGGAAAAGAATGGTTTTGGCAATCCAGAGTATTTTTATGCCATTCTCGAGTGACCTCATCCTTTAAAGCTGAACATACAAGAATTGAGTTCTTTCTTTGGGTGATTCTACCATGCTTTCTTTTTTGATTGCAAACTCTAGTGTTGAGACCAATATATATTCACACTCAATGGAGGTATATTCGATGTGTTGATTAGCTCGCCAATTTGGGTATGATCAAATGGCCCCTCGTAAACCTCATTCACCCTCATATGTTGATTTCTCATATTATGTTTTTGAGTTTCTTTTTGCCACAATAAATGAGAGGTGTAAATAAATCATAAGTTGTATTATGCTTGCATTTGAATGGACTAGTCATTGTAGTTCTAGGTGGCTTGCTTATTAGAGCCAATGCATCTTTGATTGGTCGAGCTTTTGCACTTTTTTAGTCAATTCAAGGAAACACATCAAGCTTTCAGTCGTTACTCAGAGTGACATATCCTTATGCTTGGTACATGCTTCTTCCAAGTAAAAAAACCAAATGGATGAAGAGGCTGTTAGTGTTTCTACTTCCGGAACTTCTAATCATCCAAAGAATAAAGACTTATTCACCTCCAAAGTAAGTTGTTCGAACTATCTTTGTTTCTTTTTTTTAAATACTATGCAACTTTTTGTTTTTATTTTCATGCTTTCCCTTTTATAGGAGAAGAATCTTGTTGTTGGTAAGGGTGGAGAGTTTTCCACTAATGAACCAAGTAATCATTATGATGTTGATTTTCTTGATGATGAAATGGAAGATAACACTGCTATTTTTTAGGAGAACATTCATGAAGAAGGTTCTAGATCTTTAATTAGAATTGATTTTGATGATGATTTTAGTGATCTTGATCGAAATGATATTCAAACTCACCTTATTTTTTAGGAAGATGATGTTTAAGCTATCGAGACTGATGTTGTTTAGATTGAGATTTTTGAGATTCAAGATGTTCAAAATGAAACGATTCCTGCTAAGTTTATTCCTCATGCTTCACCTTATCAAAATATAGTGCATGCTGAGGCTACTAGTGTGTTTGAAACTTTTTGAACATGTTCAGGAGGTCCTTCTTCCACAGTTGATTTTCATGGCTTCTATATTCCTTCCAAGCATAAGAAATAATTGGAAATTATTTATCAGAAAGAAGGTAAGTTTAAGGATACATGAATTGTCCAGAATTCAGATATCATTTTCATTACATTGGATGCACTAGGAAAAGATTTAGTAATAACTGACGCTCTATGGTCTAGCATTGTTTCAAAAAAAAATTACAACTAACGTTACGGTTCATGGATGATGTTGCAAAAATTGGATTTAAGCTTGATTGTATTAACTCCTTCACATATAGAGCAAAAGCTTTTCTTTTCATGTAAGAAAACAAAACTCAATTGGAAACAGAGATAAAAGTTGTTACTGAGAAAGTTGCTTCTCTGCAGAAATAGTTGGAGTCAACAGAGGAGCGCAAAGCAAACTTGAAGAAGCAATTAGACGTTCTTTCTCATTTCAGCAATAGTAGCTCGTCTGTATTAAGCTATATAACTTATTAGAAGTACTTTAGTTTTTTGTTTCACATTTCTTTTAAGATTTTCTTATATTGAACTTTTGATGTTTTTGTAATAATATGGATGCATTTCTTTATTCTGCAAGAAGTAATCACTCTTTTCATTAGTACAATAAAAAAATTTAAGAATATTTGCGACCAATAGAATTGTTCTCAACTTCACATTTAAGAGAGAATATCTCTCGATCCAATGTTCAAGAGATCTATCCAATCCTTTAATAAAGCATTATACATGCGGTCAATGTATTAATCTCAGCCAAAATAAGCGATAAAGTTGTGGTTAGAATGGTAAAAGCAACATATAGCCAAAGTATAAGTGATAAAGTTGCGACTATAAAGAGTAGCCAAATATAAACGATAAAGTTGTGACTGAATATTCATGTACTGATAAAATAAAATACTTGTACATAAAAGAGTAGAAGTATGAATTATTCTTATATTAGACTGTGCTACAAAGGAAAAAGTACATGGGTCTCAAACATGATATTTTTTTATATATTAAAAGTTGATAGGCACTATGATAGCATTGTTCTTGGGATTCAACAACTTGTCATATTCACTTTCATTGACTTTATGAACAATGTATGGCCCTTCCTATTTTGGAGTAAACTTAGAGGTAGATGTTCTTCTTCTAATGTGTAGCATGTAGCACCAACTCTCCCTCTTCAAAGTTTCTCCTTTTCACCATTTTTTTCATAAGCTCTACTCAATATTATTTGGCACGCTGATAAGTTCTTTACTTTATCTCTTATTTCTTGTAATTCTTGAAGCTCCAACATCCACAAAGTATCATTATTGAGCTTGGAACTCAAAGCAAGTCTTGCAAAAGGCACAAGTATCTCTGCAGGTAGAATAGTTTCAATTCCATAAACTAGTGAAAAATGAGTTGCCTTTGTAAGACCACACTTAGAAGTTCTATATACCCACAATGCCATTGGAAGAGCTTCACACCATAACTTTGTCTCTTCATGGAGCATCCTACTAAGGATCTTAAGTAGGGTTTTGTTAATAGCTTCAACTAGGTTATTTCCTTTGGGATAGTAAGGGATGACTTCACATGATCAACATCATATAGAGCAAGTAGTTCCCTTACATTGGAATTGATAAAAGGGGTTCCATTATCTAAAAAAATCCTCTTATGTATTTCAAATCGGTAGACATTGTTCTCCTTGATGAGATTTATCACTTCTACCCATTTGGTGAAACACTTTGCTACTACTAGTATCCATGTGTAACCATTAGATGTAAGATTGATAGGACCAATCAAATCAAATGCCCATGTATGAAAAGACCATAGAATAGAGATGTTTGTGAATTTCTACCGCTAGAGCATGTATAGCATTTCCATGAAGTTGGTGGCACTTCCTTGCATGACTCAATGCCATAGTAGGCCAATAGTACCCAATCTCTAAGAGTTTTTGGTAAAACTTTTTTAACTCCTTCATATTTTCTACTGTTTCCTCCAATAATGATTGCTTGTTGGCTAGAAAATCACACTTCAATGGTCTTCTTGAAAATGAGATTTGGAACAAATGTAACTTATTCGTGAAAAATATTTGAGTCCTTCTCTTAATTTGTCTTCTATCATGTTGATTTGTTTGAGATAATCAATGTAAGGTCTACATCAATCACCTGCACTCCTTATGAAGTTGCATTCCCTAAAATCTGAAGGTTCAGCATATCTAGAACAAAACTTTTGGAGTTATAGCGCGTCTATTAGACATTATTGGCCAAAAATACCTGACTCATTATAGTAAGCGGTGAGATAGACAATGTGATGGTCGACCAACTTTTCAATTATAGGCTTAAGAATATTCCTTCACTTCCTTCAGAATATTCCTTCACTTCATTCAGAAGTGATTGTAGAACCATCAAAATATAAATTCCATTCCATTTTATCTACAATTACTAAACATGCATCTTCATGGAATTTGTTCCGCATAGAATAGTTTAGTGCTTCTTCATTTTGAGTTGGGAAATGAGCTAGAAGATCTAAAAGTACTTGAGATTTGATAGATTTTTGTTGAACAATAGAAATATCAAACTCTCCCAACAAAAGAAGTTATTTTGCTATTCTTCCCAATAAAGAAAGTCTAGAGAGCAAAAATTTGATAAGATAGGACCTGGTTACTACAATGAGTTTGTGAGCTAGGAAGTAATGTCTGAGCTTTTTTGTAACAAAGACCAAGGAAAGACAATTCTTCTCCATTGCTAAATAATATAACTCACTTCCATGTGAACATATACTCAAGTAATAAACATATCATTCTTACTCTTGCACTTCTTTTACTAGAAAACCACCAATTAAGCGTGAACTAAAAGTCAAATACAACATCATTGGCTTATCCTTGACAACTATTGTCATGGTTGTTAGAGAAGTTAAAGTCTTTTTTTATCTTCTCTAATGCCTTCTATTGTTGTTCACCCCATTCAAATATAACTCACTTTTTCAAAAAAAAAAGATTGAAAAAGAACAATAATTTCTCCCAAGGCTAGAATAAACCTTCTAATGTAATAGACTTTCCCCAACAAGCTCTTAAATTGTTTTTGATTAACAGGAGGTGACATAGACTAAATAACTTCTACCTTTTTCGGATTAAGAGCAATGCCTTTTCTATGTACCACAAGGCCTAAAACTTTCTCGCTAAAACTCTAAATTTCTACTTCAGAGGATTTATATGCAATCGATACTTTCTACACCATTCAAATGCTTTTCTCAAATCCTTGAAGTGATCTGATACTTTTATAGATTTCACCACTATGTCATTTGCATAGTTCTCTATACATTCATGCATCGTGTCAAGGAGGATAGCAATCATGACATTTTGATAAGTTACACCAAAATTCTTCAATCCAAATGGCATGACAGTGTAACAGAAATTATCAAAAGAAGTTCAAAAAGTTATATTCTCTATATCCCTCAAAGCCATTTTGATTTAATTGTAACCAATGAACCCATCCATGAATGAGAACATCTCATGACCAATAGTAGCATCGACCAAAGTATCAATATTCGGAAGAGAGAATCATCTTTAGGGTATGTTTTATTCAAATCCCTTAAATCCATGCAAACTCTGATTGTTCCATTCATCTTTTGCAATCGAATTACATTAGCTAACCAAGTTGGGTGATGTCTAGGCTTTATAAAACTAACCTTGAAAAGTTTGTCAATCTCTTCTTTAATCTAGCTTTCAAACTCATGTTGAAATACTCAAGCATGTTGCTTTACATGTTTAGTTTTGGGAGTAATGTACAGCTCATGAGTAACAAATTTTCTTCCAGTCTAGGCATCTTCTCATATGTCCAAGAAAATACGTCTTGGAACTCCCTCAAAAGATTAACAAGGCCAGTTATTTTCTCACTTGAGAGATACTTACTGATGAAGAGTGGTTTAACTATCGTTTTTTCTTCAACAATTTTTATCTCTTCTAATTCATCTCCTTGTGGCTTTGGTTGATCTTGTAGTTGTTCTGGCATAGGTACAACCTCTTGAATCTTTTATTTTCTTTCATTCGCTTGGAAATAAGATTTTTGCACATTTGGAGGTTCCTAAGAAATGGGCCAGAAGAGGGCACTTCTTCGAACCCCGGACCCCATCATAAGTAGTAAACAATCTTCCCATCTTTATAAGTATAAGAACTCAATCTAGTATTCTGCCTGACTTCAGCTTCTACTTCATTCCTAGGAGTATTGCCACATATTATTTTTCCACCCTTACGCTTATTCTTCTTCCCACTGCTTTCATCTTTCTTCTCAAAGATTTTTTCCCATTTTGGGAGTGGAACACCTATTGGCCTAGCAATAGTCGTTTCTCCATCCTTTGCTCGATCCTCAAAGAAAAATGCTTTTATATGATTCACCTTATTCTATTCAAACGATGTTTTTATAACTGGAATGAATACTTCTTTTCCTTTCAAGTAGCCCTTAATACATTGATGACGGAAAGAAGGGATGATATTGTGGGTAGGAAGAAATTTTCTTCCTATAAGAGGATGATAAACTCATTTGATCTTGAATCGACCCCATTTTGAAGCTCCTTATTACCTGCCCCAACGTCAAAATATCTTTATTTTCAAAGGAAGAGATAGTCATGGAACAACGTAAACTCTTTACATCAATATTTTTCACCTTAAGGTAGACAAAGGCATAAGATTCATAGACGGGCCATCATTAATGAATGTTCTTCGAATAAGAAAACCATTAGTAGTACTTTCCTCATAGAGAGGCTTGTTGTGGTAAAAATAGAACTGCACATATTCGCCTCTATAAACAATGACATTCTCATACCCAACTGCTATCTTTCCTATAGGTCTTCGAACCATGTTGTATTCTCCATACTATTCATCTATTATCTAAACAAGTGCAATAGCAACTTCTTTTCTTGATTCTTTTGTAAATCCAACCTGATCAAAGAAGTGTCTGAAATTTAAAGTCTTCATGATGAATTCTCTATGGAATAAGTAACCATATAACTCACTTGCGCATCTTTAGATTGAGTCAGAGAAAGATAAGAATCATCTTGATAGAATAAGTTATTACATTAACATGGCCCCGAAAATTTTGGTGAGCTAGAAGAGGATTGTTTTGCACCACGTTATTCCCAATAACAACTTATTTTGCTTACACTCTTCGATGGAATATCCTTCAAAGTTTTTGCATTTAAAAAGTTGATAACCAAATGTTCAGTGATAATCACAATGTTGTGGATTAGATTTCTTGTCAAAAGTTGGGGGACGAAAAACATAGGGCATATTAATATTTCCATCTCTGATCCGTCCTTGGAGAAGTGCCTTAATTCTATCCAATGGAATAGGAAATTATGGAGAATCAACATCATTATTTTGCACTCTTCTTACATTATCTCTTTTAGGACACTGTTGTGTGTGAAATGATATGCAATTTGTGCAAGTATACACGTCAAATCAAGTAATAAAGTGATGACTGAGTATTGTTCCCATGAAGATTGGATTGAGGCACAAAAGTGGTCAAGTTATTATAATAAAATGCAATTAATGCTATGGTAAAACTATGGTAAGTATATAGTGGCAATTAAAGGAATAGTGATGTATGCAATATGTAGAATTAATGAATACTTGGAAATGCTATGGAAAAATGAAAGAAGCAATGTAATTGCAATTATGAGAATTACTACGGGAATATTATGTAAATGAACAAATAAATAAATAATCTTGATATGGTAAAGATATAGCGACAAAGAGTAAATGATATATGATGTTGATTTAGAAGGTCGAGATTACTAAGAATCTAGCCATACTATCAATAATGCCTCGACAAAATCATACTCAGCTTACTGCTCAGAAGAGTTCTAAAATGGTTTGCTTCTTTCGAGAGAAAAAACCTCAAGTTACCTTGCTCGTGTCTGTAAGCCTTAATATTGGACCCTGCATTATTTTTCATCTGTATGAATGCTGCTCTATGTCTAGAGTCTACTACAAGTATTGGTCGAGTACTGGATCATATCATTCAAAATTGATCCAACTAATCCAACCTTTTCAGAATTAGACTTAGCTTATGGGCATGCTAAATAGTCATCTATGTCTAGGGATTACATGCATACAACTTAGAAATAAAATAATTGAATGAAATAGTTAATTGATTCAAATCTATGCTTCAACCATTAAAGAAAATAAAAGGTTATCATGTAATTCCAACTCGATGAGATTTAGCTCATGGGTTGGCATATAAAATTCAAAACCAAAATAACATCCAACACCATTTTCATCATTCAATTCATGAAATAAAAAAGTAAGAAATACGGAAGACTTCAGGAAGATAACTTTCGCGTGTCCAATTCACACTCTAATAGGATAGTGTCCTGCGATGGCTGAGAGGGACTACTTTCATATTCCTCTTTTCGTTTCTACTCAGTTGCTACCCTTTATTTTTGCTTAAGGATCTCTTTCTTTTTGTTTATCGTTTAGGGTTTCCTTATTTGGCTTTTTATAAGTTTTTTCCTAGGGTAAATCGAACAACCCATGTTTATCTTCTCCTTTTTAAAATTCTTTTTTCAACAGCCCAATATTATCTTCTCCCTTTTTAAATTCTTTTTTTCTAGGATAAAAACCAACAACCCAATATTATCTTCTCCTTTTTTTTAGGCAGATTTTTCTTGTACAAGTACAGTTGGGCTAAAACTGGTATGCGTTGAGTGTTGGTTCAGTCTTCTCAGTAATGCCACATCATTCAGGCTGAGAAAATGTCTAACCTTTTGTCTTGACAAACCATCACTCCTTTATTTCTTGTTCTTCAACCTATAGCTACCAAACCACCAAACACAGCCCTACCACAAGCAATTAAAAGTACCTAATATTTAAACACAGTCCAAGCTCCTGATGAAATGATAAAAATATGAGCGAAATATCCTAAAATGAAACTAAATGTACTTGAGTACAATCAATTAGCTAGGTCTAAAGGCATGAAATGTAACTCTTTTCAGACACAAATTAGGTTGTGGTGGGCCTCTAAAGGATGAGAAGGATGAACGCGAAAGCGGACCATAAAGTTTGTCAAAGTCGCGGATTTGACTTAGGGCTCTAGACGTTCGGAAAGAAACTTTGATTTTAACACAACCTGAAACGAAATTGAATCCAAGTTAGATAAAACAATTAAAATAAATAATTAAAATAAAATAATATATCAAAGATTAAGGAAGCGAATAAAAAAGATAAATGGAAAGATAGAACGTGGTGTGTGGAAGTCCTTAGAAGCCTTGAAAACACGAAGAATCGACAACCCCTTTCAAACGGCTCTAATTTCCCCTCCAAGATAGAAAGCTTGGCAAGAAAAAGTTTGAAGATGATCCCCATAATCTAAAAGGATTGTTAAAACTCTTCTAAAAGAAACTCAAGAGAAATTCTTGAAAAGAAAAACCTAGAGAAAATTTATTAACTCAAAAGAGAAATAGAATAATAATGAATTGAATGAATTGTGTACAATGCAAAGGCTTATATATATGTTAGCTTAATAAATCTAAATAAAACTCTTAAGTATATTAGAACTCTAATTTAATCTAAATAAGAAGTAGTTTTAAACTAAACTTTCTTGTTAACATAAAAATCCTAAATAACTTAAAATACTTAATAATTATAAAAAAATCAGAATAATAACAAAATAATAAGAGCTAATAAATATAATATTGGGCTCATATATAATAAAATTAAGCTTAAAACCTGAACCCAATATGATTTAAACTCGAATTAAAAGCCCGAAATTCGTAATTCCCGTCAAAATCTCGTTCAGAAATTCTGTTCGCGTAGTCTTCACTAAAACGGTCATAACTCGAGCTCCCGAACTCAAAATCAAGTGATTCAAAATGAATTTTAAAGCTAAGAGACAGATCTTCAAACTCCTTAAGACATCTCAACCCAAAAATGTCAGGATATGATCCAAAAAGTCATTGGAAATATATTAATTTTCCAAGCTTGAAAATTGGTAGCTTTAGTGATTGGAATTGAATAAATTTCACCCCCTCCGTGCATGTATCATCTCTTCTTTATTTTTTCTATTCCTTCTCCCTGAATCACATTCACTGTAGGAGTATCTCTCATTGCAAAGTGATTAGCTCCTCTTTACCTTTGAACTGTATTATTGGTTCTTCTAGTAGCTTCAACTAGTGTAGCAAAAGTTGGAAGAGCTATGTTCTCCAAATACAACCTATACTCATAAAACATTCCTTAGATGCATACTTTCACGAACTCCTTCTCATCATGAGAGTCTTGAATGTCTACTACTCTTTCTTTGAAGCATTTAGTATACTATATAAAGTATTCCCTTGATTTTTGGTGCTCTCTTCCAAGAGCAATCAAGGTAACCTTTTTCTAAGTGAAAAAGAAACCACTAAACATTCTACATATTTTGCTTCACGACTCAACATAACCAAGAGTAAGGATGACATGCCAAGTATATGCCTTCTCTATCAAAGGCTTAGAAAATTCTTTCAACTTGAAGTCATTATCCAACCTACCTACTCTAATTGTTTCCATAAACTTCATCACATGTTCATGGGCACCACCAGTCTTCTCATTGAATTACTTGAACTTAGAACTAGTGTAATCTTCGGGATATGGCTTTGAAGCTACCTTAGCTAGGTATGGTAGCTTAAGATCAAACTTAGAAAAGCTCAAGCTCTTGTTCTTCTCCTCATGTATCCTTTGAATCTCCTCCTTAGTGACATAGCCCAAAGAAGTAGCTTTAGAAACCATCACAGTAGAGGTACCAACAACACTAGTAGAAGCATTGAGAGTAGTGGGAGTAACTCCAATAATAGTAACAAAAGGATTAGCAATATTGGTATTGGTGTTTCCAGATAACAAAAAATTGATGGTGTATTGTTTCCATTGTTGGTGATCACATCTGGAAGAGTTGTTTGGTTAGAAGTATTCCCATCTCCATTCACAAGTTGAATTTTTGGAATAGAAGAAGATGCAAGCTTGGATATGGTTTCCATCATCTACTTATTATTATTCTCCAAGCTTTGCATCCTCTCCTAAGAGGCTTCAATCATGTTAATCAATTTTTGGATGTATACAGGAACAACTGCGCCTTGGCTTATAACAAAGGGTAAAATATGAATGGAAAAGCTTCACTTAATGTAATCACTCCTTTCCAATAGATTCATTGAAATGTAAAGGATTTTTTTGATAAAGAGAGGAAGTGTTGCAAACAAGTGAATGAGATGTAGTGGAAGAAGGCAGAAAGGAAGGTTGGATTAGATCCGGTAACATTGAGTGCAGTGGCAAGTGGTGGTTGGTAATATGAAGAAAGAGAAATATGGTTGACGATCAGGCTTAACAAAGAAGTCTGTTAAGAGAATTTCAGGGAGAATCTTCGAAGAGCTCAAAATATTGAAAATGCAAAAAGTGCCAAAAGTCTTTTCACTAGTTCTGAAAAGCTTTTATTTATAGTGTTTTAAGAATAAGAGTTACAATATTGATAATTAATATGAAGAATGTAATTAATTTTCAGTTACAATTACATTAATGATTAAGGTGAATAGTGAATAAGAATTCACTATGTTTCTGAAAGGACGGAAAGTCATTAAGTGTTACAGGAAAAGTTTAAAAGGAAAAACCTCTTAATTACCTCCATATTTGATCAACCAAGCCAAGCTCTTTGAAACATCCCAAGAGTGAAGATAACCTAAGAACCCTGCCATATATTGGGGTTACTTCCACTTTTTCTACTTTGTTGAAGTGGTACCATGTGAACATTTTTCATAGAACATCTCTTGAAACATAAGATGATGGTGATTCTTGGATGAGAAGTGTTCTTGAATAATATTTATTTTGATTTGTTCCAAAGTGAGTTGTTCTCAATGTAGAGGTTGTTTCGAATAAGAGTTATTCTCTAGTGATGCTTTTCTTGGTAAAGTTTGTTTTGATAATGACTTTTTTAGAATAACAGAACTATTCTAAATACAAATTTCAAACAATGGTTGTTCTAAACATAGTTATTCCTGAAACGCCATTACTCTAAACAAGAGCTATTCAGAACTTTATCTATTCTCAACTGGAGTTGTTTTCAAATAACAATTATACTGGATGACAATTGTTATAACTAAAGCCTTGTTCTAATCATAGCTATTTTGGACATAGTTATTCTCAAATAATAGTTTGCTCAGAAGAGATACATTGGTAACACAATTTTCTAAAATATAATATTTAAAAAAAATAAAATATTAATAAACAAAACTGAGTATTTATAGATTTCTAATTATGTTAAAATAACAATTTCCCAAATTCACTTTTGGCAGAAAAGAAGGAAAACAAAAAAGATAATCATTCTTAGAGTAAATAAACAAACCTTCCAAAAACTATATAAAAAGCTGGCAAAGCAAGACAAACATTTCCATTGCTATTGTATTTTAATATTTGAAGCTGGAAACATGCATATTTGATGCCACCCGAGTAATTATTGTGATTAGTAGGTCAAAGGGTTTGTAGGCTGACTTCGGTCTGGCTCCTATTTTTAAAATAGGATTTTATATAAATATACTTAAATATATTGTGTTTGGTTCATATATTATAAATTTCCCGACAGACATCTTTGCTATATGAGTCACCATTTTTTGTTTTTCATATATTTCATGAAGACTTCCCATGAATTTATATTGAAGGGTGTCATTTGTTTAAAGTATTATGTCTTGTATTTTATTGATTAGTTAGTCAACCGATCATTGGAGAAAATGTGGCTCACAAGAGGATTCCTCTCTCTCTCTCTCTCTCTCTCCTTTTTGTTGTTTTTCTTTTCTTTTTTTTTTGAAAGAAAAAGAAAGAATTGTCAGTTTTATAAATAGTATATAAATATTTTTGGGTACTTAATGTTATGTCCTAATCCCCAATATAAAATAGAAGCAATTACCCAACAATGTGGGTGGGCTAGTTGTTTTCAGAAAAAGCAGTGGGCAAACAGAATTTTTCTTTTTAGTGGTTTCGATACCTAAATAATAGTTTTATAATGTCCGGTGAAAGGGCAAAGCTAACACTCTTGTGTTCAATTGATAAATTATTTATTCTCATATGATGATGCTTTTGCTCTTAGATGCCACGGGCGATAATTTTTTAAAATTTCTTTTATTAATTAAATGCCGTTGACAAGACATGATAATTAAATCATAAATAATAAGATATAAGTTAAGCCTAGGTGTAAGAAAATATGCATAGTGGAAGAAGTTACGAATGTTTGTGGAGTTAGATTAATGGGTTTTTGAATCGACAGTGATAAATTTGAATCAAACAGTTTGTGGGAATTCCTTTTTCGACCCACAACTTTTTTCCATTAAAAAGTTTGTTTATAAAAATAAAATAATTTCAAACAGTTTGTTGTAATGTTGCTAAGTGTTGAGGATAAATATATTAAACCCTATAACAATAAGTGTGGCTACTATTTTCGACATACAATTGGCTTAAAGATGCCATTAAATGCTTCAGGAACATTTGCCCTGCTTTTACTCGTTACAAAAGGAAGCTTACATTTTAGTTTTATAATCCTTAGCTAATTATACTTATACTATTTAATACAAAAATTATATTTACACTAAAAAAACTGTTTGTAAACGCTTTAATCCATTCGACCCATACTTTCATAAATGAGCAATAATATTAGTGTCCTTGTGCTTATCGTTTTGGATAATTTTGTTATTATATAAAAAATTAGTTTCTTAATTTCATGTGATACATGCTTTGATTGTATGTATTAATTTAATATATTAAATTACTTCTATAGTTTTTATTTTAAAACATGATTACAAAATTTACGAAATTTAAAATTAATAAGTGATATTAGTGGACCAAATGTAAAAAATAATAATGAGAATTTTAATTATAAAAAATGTGGAGATTTTATTTTACTCCTAAGATATACAAAACCAAATTACATAAAATTATTACTATTATGTGATTATGCTTTGTCATATGAATCATACTTTTCATTCTTCATGGCTATAATTTTCATAGTTTTATTGGTCAAATTGTTTTTGAGATCTATAAATTCTTGCATATTTATCGAGTAGATATTTATACCCTTGCGTAATCAAGCATTGCACTGAAATAAATGTTTGTAAAAAATTACCTCTATAATTAATTCTTATTTTTGTTTTCTCAATATTATTTGCTAGAAGGTTTTACATAATAATCTCTTAGAAAATAAATAAATTAGTACATAATTAATGAATATAATATTAAACTAAGCAAATAATAGAACATTTATAAAATACATAAAGTTATAAATAATTACTAGAAATTTTATCACACATGTATGCGTCTGAAAATCATGTATTTAGAATACATATTTATGTTTTAAAATAACACACAATAAATAATGAAATGTATGATTTGAAACTAATTAATAATAACACAATAAATAAAGTGTACATAGTAAAATTAAGATGTATAAAAATCAAAATAAAGTTTTAGTTGAGTGGTAAATTAAAAATTTTATTAATGTAAATAGTTTGGGTTCAAATCTCACAATATGCATTTTTTATTGGTTTTTTAAAATAAAAAGACTAAAATAGCCTTGAATAATATAACTTATTTTAATTACGGAATGGTATGTCCTTAATTTTCCTAACCGAGTTGGTAACTCGATTGAGGGTGACATCAACTCAGTAAGGAGCTTAAATAATACTATAGATAGATATACAAATGATGAAAGTAATAAAGTGTGCATAATAAAATTAAAATGTTTAAATATATTAAAATAACATGTTAGTTGAGTGGTAAATTAAAGGTTTTACTAATACAATTAGTTTGGGTCCAAATCCCACCATATGCTTATTTGTATTGGTTTTTTAAATAAAAAAAAACTAAAGTACCCTCGAATAATATAATTTATTTTAATTACAGAAGGGTATGCCTATAATTTTCCTAACCAAGTTGGTGGCTTGGTTGTGAGTAATATCAACTCAATCAGGAGCTTAAATAATAATATAGATATACAATTCATGGAGGTAAAAAGTGTGCATAATAAAACTAAAATGTATTGAAAAAGTAAAATAAAACTTTGATTGAGTAGTAAATTTAAGGTTTTATGCAAAATGTGGGTTCAAATCCCATTATAAACATTTTTTAAAATAAAAAATCTACAGTACTCTCGAATAATATAACTTACTTTAAATACGAAAAGATATATTTGTAATGTCCCTGACTCGTGATATCAACTCAGTCAGAGGTTTAAATAACAATATAGATATATAATTCATGGAGGTAATAAAGTGTGTATAATAAAATTAAAATGTATACACAATTAAATATAACTTTGATTGAATGGTAAATTTAAGGTTTTATGCAAGGTATGGGTTCAAATCCAATTATAATCCTATATATATATTTTAAATGAAAATACTAAAGTGCCCTCGAATAATATAACTTATTTTAAATACAAAAGAATATTTTATTAATGCCCCTAAATGAGTTGGTGCCTGGTTGATCATGACACCAACTCAGTCTAGAGTTTAAATAATAGTAAGTACAAATACACAAATATATAAAAATGTAGAACACATATATAACTTATTAAAGTTTTAAATAAAATAATCTTTTTTAGTTTAAATGGTAAATGAAAGGTTTTATATGTCTAATGTCCTTGGTTCAAATCTCATTTTGAATAAAATATTATTGATTTCTAAAAATATAAAAAGATGAAAACACACACATAACCATATAACTTACTTTGAAAATAAAAAAAGGTTTTCCGATAATTTCCTAACTGATTTCGGACCCAGTTGATAGGTGACATCAACTCAGTAAAAGACTTAATAAATAGTAAGTATATATATATACAACTAATGTAAATAATAAGTTTGCATATTAAAATAAAAATGTATAAGATACATTAAAAATAAAGTTTTGATTATGTGATAAATTTAAAATTTTATCAATTCAATTGGTGTGGGTTCAAATCTCATTATTTTTTGGTTTTTGTTAAAATAAAAATACAAAAATGCCCTCTAATAATACAATTTATTTTAAATATGAAAAGATATTTTTGTAATTTTTCTAACCGAATTGGTGTTTATTTGACTCGTGACTCTGATTTAGTCAAGTGCTTAAATAATAGTATAGATAATTAGATTGTTATCTAAAATTTTAAAACCAATGTAATTAAGGATAAATATCAAATGTATACATGAACATTGTTTCAATTTGCAATTTGATACGTCAACTTTGATTTGCAATTATACACATGAAACTTAAATTGTGGTTCATATGTATACATGAAATTTTGATTTTGATTCAATTGTATACATTTAAAGAATTAAATACATACATTTATTTTCATATAAGATTAATATAATAGTTTGTATATGCAATATACCAACGTAAAATGATTCTAATTTGATAATATTTAGTGATTTCTGAAAATTGAATCAAATCAAATTTTAATGTATAAAATCACACAAAACAAAGTTTATGCATGACATTGCACATTGGACCAAAATTTATATATAGTTTTAATATTTATCACAAGTAATTATTGGATTTTATTTATAAAGTCGGAAAATTTCATAAAATCAAATAAAAAAGGGATAATGGCACCATTGACCCTATACTTTTGGGTTTGTTCTAATATAGTATTTTTACTTCCAAAATGTCAAGTTTGATACTTCAAATTTAATTTTGTTAACCAATCTAGTATCCAACCTTAACAAATGTCACCTTTTCTGATGATGTGCCCTTTTGACAAATAAAATGATTACATGTTACACTTTTTTTCCTTACCATTAATCATTATGTCATCTTATAGAGTTAAATATTAATTTTCTAAAATTATATTAACTAAAATAAAATAAAAAATGAGAACTTAAAAATATATATTTACTCAAAAAAATTTCATTAACGAGAAATTTAGAAATAAATGAGAAAATTTTTCATTAACCTAGTAATTAAAATTCTTAATCGTCCATCTCTCTTTTCATCTCTTCTTGTAGAAGAAATAAATAAAAAAAATGTAAGAGAAAACAGGAAAGAACAGAAAACCAACTTGCCCTTTTCATCATCTTCCTGTACTTTTTCAATCGCCAATAACCAGGAAAACATAAAAACTTTCTTGTTCATCCCTTTTGATTTCATTCAAGACAATTAAAATTTTAAAATTTCATCTTTACTTAAAAATTAAAAAACTAAAAATCCAAAAAGTTCTTCAATTTCATCTTCTTCACCATCTCGTAGATGGAATACAAAGGAACCTTTGAAATGAATCCCATTAACTTCTCCTAAAGTTGCAATGTTTACAAGCCAACTTTTCTCATTCTTATTCTAACAACTCATTTTTTAGTGGTACTAAGAATGACAGTTTTGGAATTCCGTATTTCAATGAATAAATTAGTAAATTAACAATATTTACGAGTTTATTATAATGTTTTATTAAATTTTGATATGATATTTTTTGTTAATTAGTAAGTTAGTCAAGGTACAAGTAGTATGTATTGAAAGTCAGTAGTTTTGGAAAATGAGGTATCTAGACTTTGTTTTCATAATCCGAGTTCATAAATATTAGTGTTGAATATTTACAGAGCTATTTATAAGTGTATTGAAGTTTGATCTTAAAATTTTAATGATTTGATAGTTAATTAAAAAAGGACTAAATTGTAAAAACTGTAAAATTTAGTCATTATAGATTTTTATTAACTAAAATACTGAATTAATTATTTTTTTAAGGTGTAAGGAAATTTTACCACCTTTTTAATATGGTTTGACGATAGTGCTTGTTTTTCTTAATGAATTTTTGTTTATTAAGTTAAAATATAATATTATTAAAACATCAAAAACATAAAATAAAAACTTACCTTCATCCATTTTGCTCGACCATCACTGAATGCTTAAACTTAAGAGAGGAAGCCATTGTTATTCGGTTGAAGCTATCGTCCCTTGCATGTGCTCATATTTAAGGTCTTTTTTTTGGGTGTAAATTTTATGTTCTTTGGATCATTGTAACTTAATTTAATTAGCCCGGGTATTAAATCGTAAAATTGTTAAAGTTTTGAAATGTTTCCATTGATGATTTTTGATGTTTTTGCTATTAAATAGCTTGGTGATAAGCTTAGATTTGATTATGAACTAAATTGTAAAGTGCATTTTGTTAGTTTTGAACTTAGGAGCTAAAATGAAAATATTTTGAAATTGTTATGAAATTTATAAAATTATTGATAATAGAGGGTTGTAGAAGGATGAAATTGAAATGTGTTTAAGAATCGGAGCTCAAATATGGAAGTTATGTTAGTTTCGGTTTTAGGGACTAAATTGAATAAAATATAAAATTTTAGGGCAATTTGAAAAATGAAATTGGATTAATTATGATTACAATAGGCTGTTTGAGATGTTTAAAATTGATTAATTGAATTAAATCATATTATAGATCGGGATTTGAAACAATCGGAAGATAAACACAAAAAAAAAGAGAAATTGCCTAAAAGTCCTTGATGTTTTATTCGTTGACGCTTTTGATTAAGTAATTTTTGTATGAGAATTATTTAATGATTGTTTATTATTATTGTGTTATTTAACCACTTAACAGTTTAATGGTTGTAATACAATAATTGTTGGCATCAAAAGAACTATAGTGCAAAGTACAATATATGTGGCTAATAAGAATAGTTATATGATATTGAATGATTATGAATATTAATTGGTTTAAGTTACAAATATATGATTATTTGGTATGTGAACAAAAATGAAAAAGGGTATGGTTATTTCATATGTGTACGAAAATGTTCAAAAGAATGGAAAAGATTGAATACATGATACAAGGCCAGTATGAACTTAGTGAATAGCTAGGATACAAATGACATGTCATTAGGGTCTTTTATAGCAGGTACTTTGTATCGTTATTGGCTTTATGCTGTATATATTGTAACAACCCATTTTCAGTAGTGTTAGAAACAGTGGTTGTGGGATCACAAATCTGACTAATGAGTCTGTAATTAGTATTATTTAATTTATTTGAGTCAAATATAGTTTTATATTGAATGTTGGATTTAATATTTTTTGCTAATTGAATGAATATTTAAGTTCAAGTGGGTTGCTTTTAAAGTCAAGTCGTTATGGAAAATGAGATATTGAGACCTCATTTACAAAGTTACTTTATAGGTATATTGAAGTTCAGTCTAGGAATTTTAATGTTTGGCTTGTTAATTAAAGAAAAATGACTAAATCATAATAAACAAAAACTTAATCATTATTGAATTTTATTGATTAAATAGTTTAATTAGTAAATGAAGGAGGACTTATATGGTATTTAGACCACAATAAGTTAAATTAGACGGTTTATGGTTAGTAATTAGTTGAATTTGATGAAAAAATTAAGGGTAAAATAGTAATTAGATTAATAATAAAACATAAATAAAAGAAAACTAAAATATCATCATCTTCCTTAATGGAATTTTCCACCGAAAAACAAAGTTAGAAACCTCCATTGAAGAGCTTGAAGTTTCGACACCTTTGTGTGTGTGCATGTAAGTGAATGCTTACCCATTTTTAATGATGTTTATGTTTTTGAGATCGTAGTTGTGTAATCTAGCTAACTCGGGGACTAATTTGTAAAATTGTTTAAAATTTTAAAACTTGCCATTGATGATTCATTGATGTTTTTTGGGGTTAAATGATGGGTTTGAAAACTTGATTGTTAAATAAGACTATTGTGTAAAAGAACTTTTGATAGTTTTGAACTTATGGACCAATATGAAAATATATAAAATTCAGCATGCAAATTGTAAAATTTTCAAATGTGTAAAGGCTGATTTGAGGTGCTGTTAGAATCGATTTTGGATATTTGAGGTTAAATGTGAAAACTTAAATAATTTTAGTTTTAGGGACTAAATTGAACAAAATGTAAAAGTTTAGAGAAAATTTGGAAAATAAAAATTATTGGTCATGTGCATAAAAATCAGTTTGATAATGTATTTGAAATTGATAAATTTTATTTAATTATAATATCGATAAAGAATTGAATCGTACGGGGGATAGTCGAGGAAAAGAGAAAATTGCATACTAGTCCGTACAAATCTATTCGTTAGCCGAATATACTAAGTAAGTTCATACAGTATGTTTGTGTTAAATTGTTATGTATTTAGAATTGTAATTGTAATTATATGTAATTATATGTAATTGTAATTTAAATTGTTTGTGGTTTTGTACAATAAGGTGAGTTAGTGGATTAAATTGAATATATGTGAAAATGTGTATTACGTAATTATAAATGTGTAATTGAATGCATATAGAGATGATTGATGCTGTCATGAAAATGGATGAATGATTTAATGATGAAAGTATATGTGAATTAAGATGTCGATTAATAGTAAATTGAGTAATAAATACCCTATTAACTATTTGAATAGAGTCGGATACAGTTGGCATGCCATAGGATAGGAAGAGTTTAGGGTTACTTTGACTACGATTCGATGAGGCATTGGGTGCCAAATTGCTTTAGTTATACCGATGAGACACTGGATGTCAAACTATTTGATAAGGGAGATAAAAAATAATGTTCACAATTGAAATGATGATAATGAATGAGCATTGAAATTCATGAAATTGGAAAATTTAATATGAGAAGTGGTATTTGATATTGTGATAGTAAATGGAGAAGAAATGGAAGAAAAATATGAAATGAAATATCTATTTGTGAAATAAGTTGATATGATGATCAGATGATATATATATTCATATTGAATATTGCTTATATAAGCCCAGGGGGCCAATATGAAAATGTGATGATCGATGAATGTGATTCAGAAGTAGTACTATGGAATAAAGTAGTTATTGATATTTAATTGACATTCAATACTTATTTGGTAAAAAGTTGAATTTTTATGATATGGGAATTGAAGTTGATATGGTTTAAATTTGGATTGAGAATTCAAAGTATGAAATGAAAATTTATGTTTGGCATTAACTTGAAATGGGATGTATTGCAGATAAATAGATTGTATGAAAAGTTAAAATAGTGAATTGATTTAGATGGTTATTTGTTTTGTGAATGGTAATGAAATTTTGAATAAGTGAATTGAAATGTTATATGATTGATGTAACACCCTATACCTGGCCTGGTTGCCAAGCTAGGATATGGGATGCTAGACCACCGTCTCGTCTCATGTACATCAATTAGGAAACTAGATGCAAGCAAAACGATCATCTTTTGTTAAATCAAATAAGTTTTAAGATGTCCAAATAGTTAATTAACATTGTTACATGCAAATCATTTGTTAATCAGTTTAACATACAGTTAAAAACATGCGTAAGGGCTAATTAGCAAAATGTCATAAAAATGCCCGTAGGTATCGATACTGATATCCAAGTATCGATATTTTCCTTGTGTGGTATCGATACCACTTGGAAAAATGATACCAAAAGAGCATACTATTTGTCGATTAAAAACACAACTATTAAAAAATATTGGTACCACCGAACAAAGTATCGATATTTCCTCCTCGAGTATTGATACTCGAGCAAAGGTATCAATACTAGATCTCTATTCTGTTTCATGTACATTTTAGTTCACAAAGGTATTAATTTTCAAAGCCCAATATCGATACCTCTTCTATTGGAGCTAAAAATACAGCATAGGAAAGCAAATAATTCATCTCAAATAGTTCCTAAAAAACATGCATCAAATACTAAGTTAAATAATCGTTCATACGGCTTAATCAACAATACAAAATACCAGAAACAAGTCCGAACATATATCATCATGCCAATATCAATGTTTATAGTCCTAAACAATAGTAATAACATGATGCTTTTAGAAACCAAGACAATTGTTTAGATATCAACGTAACTATATGATGCGAACCCGGTCGCATCATGTTTTGACACAACTCGCCGACATCAGAATTGGCCTAAACTTGAAAGGCCCAAGTGCAAGATAAAACATCTCTTAGGCCTAATTGATTATTGGGGCAATGTTTTTAAGGACTTTTTAATTCAATATAGTTTTATTTAAATTAATAACTTTGTATATTTTTAATTTTAGACTTGCACTTTGTGTGTTCTGCATTTAATAAAGTTATGCATTATGTAACTTCCATGCTAGTTAAGTATGCATCATAAATAATGACATGCATTATGTAACTCCCATGTTAGTTTAAGCATTAAGTAACTTATTTGTTCATTTAGTTAGCATTTCAAACCATGCATTTAAGCATCTTAGTTTAATAAATGAGTTGCTGGACATTTATTCAACTCATCTTAGTTTAATTAATAAGTGTTTTTGTTGAACTTTATTTAATAAGTGTTGCTTTTAATTAATCTAGTTACTAGGATTATTTATTGATGCATGAGTTTAAGTTTATTTATTTTTGCTTCTTTAATTAACTAGTTGCTGGAATAATTGATGCATATGTTTAGTTCATTTATTTAAGTTAAGCATTTATTTTTGATATGTTTAATTAGTGTTAAAATATGTTTAATAAGCTCATGTTAATGTGTTTATTGCAGGTGTCTCTTTAGATTACAACAATTACATTTCAAGGCTGTTACAACTTAATTGAAGTGACTTTTCAAGTGTTTTTTGGATACAAAAGAAGGAGCTGTTATAGAGGGGGTTTTATACATCATTTAAGGAGTTTTAAAGAGCATTATAACACCCTTTAAAATTCGACAGCAACCCTTTCATCTACCAGCTGTTTTTGCTCTTTCAAAAGATTAAATCAAGCATTCAAAACACCATTAAGGAGCTGGTGTCTATTTGGCTAGCCAAGGGACAATTCAAGAGTCATCATTCAAGCATTCAGGGACATTCATTCAGCTGAATTAAAGTGAATTCAATGATGGAGTTATTTGGTTCAAGAATGTTAAGAGACTTGAACTTTATTTCAGTTTTTAATTAGCACATTAAGATGAATACTTGTGACTATTCGGCTACTCTATTCTAGCACTATAAATAGGTGAAATCAGACTTTGTAAAAGGACTTTTGACATTTGATTGAATATAATTATATCATTTTGTGAGATTTTCTTCTCTCAAATTTCGTTTGAAGACTTGTTGGCTTATCTACAAAGCTAGTGGCGTCAACGAGTTCTTTCTTTAAATCTGAACTTATCATTATCAATAGTGTGGCATTCAAACCTTCATGCCGAGGTTCCTATCTTCCTAGATAGTGGGTCGAGGTTTTATCTCATCTATTCAAAACCACTTAAGTCATATAAGTCCTGGGTCAGCATTTTTTAATGTTGGTTCATTCTTGCCGCTTGAGAACCATTTCTTTCCATTCCATCCAAAAACTATCAACTTTCTTTTAATTCCTTTTAATTCCTTGTTAGCTAAACCTATTTCAACACTTAGCCAATTTTAAACCTAACTTCCATTGATATTTCCTATACTTACCTAACTATAAACAACTTGCTAATTGGAATGATGCTTTCTCGTCGACGATCGGGCAACACAAATACGACTCGAAATTAAACACGAGGTCGGATCGTATCACTATAATAAGTCTACCACATTGCCTATTTTCTCAAATCAAATAAAAATAATGAAGCACCTACGAAGATTAACCAGACTTCTCTGGATCACTCCCTTAGAAACCACACCGCCCACACCGTGTTGTCATTAATCTGCATATGTTGAAATGAGTGGGTGAACTTTAATAAGCTCAGTGAATGCAAAGAATTTCTACACGCAAACATGTCACCACGCAACACGACCAATCATTTACTTACAGTTTGCCTTATTTTTAAGTCTAACGTCTTATAATGTTAAATCATGCATCATCTAGTAGTTCATTTTCATTACACATGCATACTCATTCAAGCACAGAACGTAATCCACACAATTACATAAAATATGATAAATTGGGATAAGATGACACTTGTGTTATGAAACATATAGTGAGCTCTATCATCACACATTGGATATATAGATCTCCATTACACCACATAGATTCATAAAGTCAAACAAGTCCCAAAAATGAAGCATTTAGCTAACGCTCTCCTTATTTCCCCTCACATGTCCCATTGAATGGAGCTTAGCTCTCATTCCCTTATCCCTCAAAACATGTCCCAGGGCCTCAATGCCCAAAACCACTAAACATATAAGTGACTACTTACAATCCAATGGCATGCCAACTATATATCCAATGGTTCCAAGGTCACAAGGCCATAATATCTGAAAACAACACACATTACTTGACGATTATCCGTGCACTATCACCGCATCTTAGCATCTTTTGCCAAACACTAGCATAGTTATATAGTATACATTTTACACATTATCTTTACACAATAGTCACTATATTCACATATCACTCTTTATGCACATTACATAACAAAAAAATGTCAAGATAATTATGGATTCAAGGAAACCTACACTCGGAACTTAGAGTAGGGGTTTAAGCTACATCTAAATTCCTAAATAACACATGACTTGTGTTTACGAGTAGCACTTCCACACACTTGCACTTTGTGTTTTTGATGAAAAACTGAAAGCTCAACTAATGCTTCCCTAGCTCGTAGCAAGCTCTAACAAATTCAAAGATTTACACATATAAATCATACAATAACCATAGTCAAGTATCAACCAATAATTCACTCAAACCAATTAAAACACAACATTTAAGCTAAGTTCCCGTGTAACTTACACTATTAGCATAACAACTTGAAATTCTAATATCTCAGTCTATACTCAATCTTTTTTCCCAAAATTAGTTTCATTCATCTAATTAATCATCTACACCTAATTCACAACCCTCAAACTAGACAAATCGACTCAGTTCATGGTATCAACATTTTTCGACATCTTTTAGGTAATTTTCACAGAATGTATTAAAACATGAGATATCATTAATGAAACTTCAAGATAAGTTTAAAAACATTCTAATCATGCTAAAATAAGTTGAAAAACACTTTGAAACCAAGTTTTGACTTAAAATCCTGAAATCCACCATTAATGGTTTAATTTTTGGTTTTTATTTAAAGCATGCGATTTGAGGGCTGATAATTTAGTTTTAGAGTCTAAATAACATTAAAAACCAATGGATACATGAATGATTAACTTTGTTAAAAGAATGAATGAGTTTCAATGAAAACCCATGTTTGAAGAAGATGATGAAATCTATGGATGTTAGGTGTTTTTCTTTGGGATTTTTTTATGGTAATTGACTTAGGAATGATAGGAAATCAATGTATTGTGGTTTGGGAATCAAAAATTGAGTTGAAGATAAAGGGAATGGCAAGGGGCGACAAGCATAATGAAGGGGATAAAGAAATTGACGTGAAAACATGTTGATAGGGAAGAAATAGGTACACAATGGTAAAATTGCAACATAAATGCCTACTATTTTAACTTTGTTACAAATCAGTCCTTTCGCAAAATTAAGGGTTTCTAGAACACTTTTCCTAAAATTGATTTTCGGTTAAGATGCCAAAGTCGAAAACATTATCGAGTACTAACCTTAAGAAATCCCGAGCTCGTCTAGGCTAAAATTCTTAAAATACCCTTAAAACTCCTAGGCCGTATTTTGGGGTGTTACAATTGACTTATTATAAGGTTGATGAATGTTGAAATCATCTTTTTTATATGCCATTTGCCATCATAGGCAAACTTTACCAAGTTAAGCAGCATATATAATGTATAATTATAACCTGAGGTAAGTTACTTGGATTTAATACCTGTGAACTTACTAAACATTTGTAATGCTTACTCCCTTATTTCGTTTTTCCCTGTAGATGGTCAACTTGCAGAACATGCTAGGCTGATCGTTGAGAACTCACACTATCTCGGTACTGATTTAGTAGTCTTTCTATCATTTAAAACCTGATTTTGTGGCATGTATATAGGCGGTTCGGTTTGGGTCAATCTTGAATGTTGGTACTTTGGTTCTTGATTGTGGTTTGTGTTTTAAATGGTTATATATTATGTACATAGGCTATTTGAGGTTAAAGGTTTAAAGTTATAAGTTGAAGTTGTAATTTGTTATAATGGTTGTCATGCATAAGGTTGAATTTAGTGATTACTATGGTATGTATATAGGGTAAATGATGATAGTATGTGTGGTGATGGTATGCTTAATTTTGGATCATGAAATGGTGGGGAAATGGTAATATTAGGTGAAATATATGGTATATGTGTTAGTTGATAGTTTTGGTATATGCATTCACTAAATTAAGTTATTTAAATGATATGGTAAGTTTTGATTATGTACAAAGGTAAATTGTATGATGATAATACATGCTTGTATGTATAATTTAGTTTATGTTTTGAATTTGGTTGTGATGGTGTTAAATGACATATTGGTTAGTATTAGGATAATGATACCTAATTTCATACTTAGTTGTGTATAATAGGTAAGATGGTTAATAGATGATGGTTGAATCATGACATGTTTGTAATGGATTGAGTGACTCTTATGTAGGTCATATGTGTACCTATTTGTATATATGAATTAAGATATATGTTTGAGCATGAAATAAACTTTTAAATTTGTAATTTTTTGACCATCTGGATAAAAGTACTGATATCAGGGACCAAGGTATCGATACTTGACCAAATGAATAGTTTTCTAAATGGGCAGAACACGAATTTGGTATCAATACCTAATTGTTATCATCAATACTTTTTCTTAGGGTATCGATAAAATATTTTGAACCAAAATTTTGTAAAGTTTTGATAGAATGCCAAAATGATATCGATGCCATTCATTAGGTATCGATACCGAATTCCAAGGTTTTGAAAATTTTACAGTTTGGTCCTTTTTCATGCCCAAATATAATCTATTTTATTTTAAAACTCAATTTAGTCCCATTTTCATTTATAATAATTAATTATGTGTATTAATATGATCATTCAATGTTTTAAATTACATGTGATTATTCCAAAATTATTTGTAGGGTTTCGTAGCTCAGGTTCGAGCATCGGATTGGGATTGGGGTGTTACATATATGTAGTATGTACTACGTACCGGTGGAGGATACCTTACCGATGGTTAGGATTTTGTATATATTGTGTATTCTTCACAACTTATGTGAGAAACATTGTGTAATGATTAATGTCTTGATTTACTGGATAGCTTACTGATGACTAAAATTTTGCATGTGTTGTGGATTCTTCATATCTCGTGTGAGCAGCATTGTGTAATGGTCAATGTCTGATTCATAGGTCATGTGAACTCTTTTAGTCACAGCTCATGTGAGCATTATTATCCTGTGTATCCGAGGTATATTCATTATAATTCTCAAGGAGATGAAAATAAATGTGATATGAAATGAATTTGTTTAAATAATGTGAATACTAAATCTGAAATGGATAGATGAGAATAGAATGACATAAATTTTGTACTTGTTGAATGTTTTTGACAAAGATTAAATGGTATTACTAGAAATGTTATTTGATTCGTGCATGATAATGTCATCTATTGTTGTTAAATTATGATAACAAGGAACTATATAGTAGCTAGTCCATTTAAATAAATGTGAACTGAGGTGAGTTATATTGTTTTAAGTTGTGAAAGATAAATGAACAAAATGATTTGAGTTATAATTGGTCAAATGTGTTTTGGATAGTATTAAAGTTAAATGGTTATATCATAAGCTTGTGTAATATAATGTACTAACCTCTAGAAGTGTTAAGTGATGTACTTGTGGATGTAATAAGATGCCAAATGGTATCTGTACTTGTTGCATTATGTTTTCATAATCTAATTGCAAATTTATCGAGGTAGGTTAAATGAATTTCATACGAGCTTACTAAGCATTTGTAATGCTTATCTTGTTTACTTTTTGTTTCTAAATAGGTTTTTTTGCAGAACGCATGAATCAGATCAACTCAAAGCTCACACTATCAAGTCTCTGATTGATAATCTTTATTTATTCCAGGTTTGGTTATATGGCATGTATATAGGGTTGTATTTGTGTTTAAATTATTTTGGATGTTCATGATCTTGGTCTGATGATGTTGGATGATTTGGTATTATTATGAGATATGATGAAGTGGCAACTGAATAGCCAACTTGAAATGTGATTTACTCAAGCTAATGGATATGCATATGTGAATAAGATTGAAACTTATGTTTTAGTTCATTTTGATGTGGATATAAGTAAAATGTTTGAAAGTGATGATCTTATTTTGGTTGATTTACAACATAAGTTGCATATATGTTTTGGTCAATATGGTGTATCTTACTTGATGAGTTTTGACACTTATAAATGATGAAATTTATGGATGAAATATTGGCATTCGAAATGTTGAACATATGTGAATATTAAGTATGAATACCAAGGCATGAATGATAAGATATGAATTGTTGAATTGAGGTGCCAATTGTGGAATATTGGTTAGGCACTTAGGATGAATGATATAAATATTTTTTTTGGCATGCTTTTGATGTCTTTTAACAGGTTGAGAAATGTTATATTGCATGGTTATGGTATATTTGGATGTGTGGTGTAGTAACTTGCCTTGTAGGATACCATTTAGGCACACACACGGTGTGACATATGGCCGTGTGCCACACACGGGCATATGGCACGACTGTGTGGTCTATATGTTTAGGATAACAAATGATGCACACGGTTACAATCTCTCACATGGCTAGGTGACACGGCAGTGTGAATATTTATAAAGTTTTACAATTAGGTCCAACACGACCATAGTTAGTTACACAACATTTCGACACGACAGTGTGAGTTTGCATACACGGTCTTAGTTCCTATACATAGTTGGGCTACACGGCTATGTGTTTTAGACCCACATGGCCCAGCCACACGGCCGTATAACCCATGTTTTTGCTTTTTACCTATCTTTTCATAAAAGTTTCAAATTAGTCCTGACTTGTTTCCGAGTTGGTCTAAGAGCTTCGTAAGTTTGTTTAGGACTCAAATATGTTTTTAAATCATATTTTTCTTTCATTATATCATGTTTATTATTTCATGGAATGTTTAAAGATGAATTTATTTATGTTATGCTTGGTTAATTACGGTAGTGATAGGGGGTTGCGCGTGAACCAAGATCAAGTTGCCAAGTCACGGAAAACTCCTATGAAAACGCCAGACGCTTGGATATGAAACGAAACAGCAAAACTAATTTAGAATCAATTAGATCTGAAACGAAAATACGCAAATCAATAAAAGATCAGCCAATAACTAAAAACACTTAGGAATTGCTAATCTTGGAAGCCAAGAACACGGAATTGAATTTAAGATAGGTTCCAAACAGCTGAATCTGAAAAGAAGAACACAAAACAGCAAGTTAATTTCAAAAAAAACTTAGCAGATCATGAAATCAATTAGATCTAGGGTTTGGACGGCAAGAAAGAGGGGTTTTGTGAAACCAAAACGTTTTTTGTTGTCCAAGGTTGATGCCGAATAGATTCTTGAAGGTTGAACGGGCTGGAGACGCAACAAGAGAGTTTAAACAAGTTAGATAATGAAATCGACACAAGCAGAAAATTAAAAAGATTGAACAACAAGAAAAATAAAGATAAAGTCCTAAGAACCCTTGAAATCAAGAAAGATTTCACAACTCCCTTCGAGCGGCTCTAATCTCCCCTCCAATGAAGAACAATGGCAAGAAGAAGGCTGAAGATGGCTCCCACAATCAAAAAGATTGTTAAAACTCATTCTAAAGAAAACTCAAGAGAAAATTCTTGGAGAACTCAAAGAGAATTTTCACTCAACAAAACAAATCTGATTTCAATGTATTCTTCAAGTGTAATGTGTTCTATGGGTTGCTGGCCAAGCCATATATATAGGCCTTCTAACTATTTTCCTAACCTTAATAGGAAAACTAAAAAAAAAAACCTAATTATTGATTTTCAAGGGAATTTCGTCCAAGGCCTTTAATGGGCCTCTTTGGGCTGAATTTTTACATAGAAATTTATTTATAAAGTCTAAAAATTAAAACTAAGTATTTAAAGAATTAAAATTTTACAAATTGGGCCACTTTGACAAATTGGCCTGATTTTCAACTAAATCTGATTTAAATTTCTGGATTGGGCTTGGAACATCTTATTGGGCCTTGTCTTTAAGAACTTGGGCTTGTAATCTATTCTCTCCCGAAATTGGCTTGTTAATGCTCGTAACTAAGATCCAATGCGCCTTAGTTGCAAGATTCGGTTTCTTGGTCCAAGATTTCCAAGATTTGAACTCTTGATTTTTTTTTATTCTTGAAATCGCTCAAAACAACAAAATTGGACCAAGATTCAGTTTCTTGATTTTCTTGAAAACAAGAAAGTGAATCTTGATTTTCTTTTTTCTTCGTATACGCATCTAAGGCCTTTGTGACTCGTATGATTCCCCCTTCCTAAAAAAGATTCGTCCTCGAATCTGAAAAATCAAATGGAGATAAGTCAGCCACATTGAAAGTAGAACTTGTAGTCCAATCATAAGCATAACAAGACAAGTATAACGCATGCGAATGGACAGATTCAGATTACCATGCAAACAAGATAATTTACTCGCCAATGCCTCGTCAAATATTCAAAACAAAGATGGACATGTTTTAAGGCATTCAATCATCTCAAATTGTTTCCACAAACCATGAATAAATCACGAGTAATAAATCAAATGGTAAACGTAATCATCACAAGTAGGTATTTGAAAAGGTTCACACGGTTCACAGAGTTGCACAATCATACCTTGCATTAATCGATGGTCTATAGATTCACTCACACATGCATTATCAAAAACAAGAATCTTTTTATCAACCATCAAAACAGATAGATCATCAATAAATAAAATAGGACAGTCAAGCACGTTTCGATCTAAGTGTTTTATAAAAATTAAATCATCAACACAATCTTTGTCACTATCTGAGGAGTACAAAAGTGTTCAAAAGTTTCAAGCATCTTACCTTTATAAGCAGAAGAATAAGGGTCAATCTTACCTTTTCCATTTAATACAAACCTTCGCTCATCGGAGGCATAGTGTAGTCGAAGCTCCATTGTTGAGTTATCCTTTGTCAAATGGAACTCAAACTTCATGTACAACCACAGAAACTGTTTAAGGCACGAATATAATTTGAAAACAAATTTGGAAAATTTCGTTACCTTATTCAAAAACCAAGTATCAAAATAATAGAAAGTATTTGCACACAATAGATGATGCTTGATTTTCCAACAAAATATACTAAAATAGATTCCGGGTTTAAAAACTTGATTTTGATTAGTCATGCCAAAGTGTAACAAAGATTTCATTAAACCAATCAAGTTAAACCATGAGGATTTTCGCATACATACCAACATATATTCAAAACTTTTTTATTCACCAAAACAGATTTGCACAAATTCACGAATTTTACACTTGGCAAATCAAGAGAATAACAACTCAGCTTCCTTTCGTAATGACTTTATCAACCACAATCGAAGAATAACAATTAATTGGATCAAAATGAGGGGATGTTTTAAGAACTAAGTCACCAAAAGTTTTATCAATAATTTTCAAATCTGCACGGGACTCGGTTGCTAAAATTTCCTTACCTCGCTTACCTTCGGGCTCATGTAGTGTGATTTCATCTTCAACCTTGCCTATGTTGATCGTATGAAAGCGTCTTTCATCGAAAATGTATTGAAGTTGAAAGTTATCTTTTGGTCTTTCGAGAACCTAAAAAGTAGCAACATAAGAAAAATTCATATCTTGGTTAGTGGAAACATTCCTCACTACCCGTTCCTCGTCTTTTTCTTTTGTTTCTTTTTCTAACTCATTTTCTCTTCTTTCTTCAATTTCTTTTTCACTTTTCTTGTCTGTTTCACATTCCTTTTCACTCTCAATCTCTTTTTGCTCTTTTACATTCTCTTTTTCTTTTTCGATTTCTTTTTCTGTCTTCTTTTCATTACAAGATAGAGATGTTACAGATGAATTAGAATGAAAAGACTCTCGTTGGGTATGTACGGAATGACATGCATACGAACAATGATCAGCTTTTCGAAATTGATTCTCAGTGGATGAGTTCCTTGGGGCATACGAAAGATTACTTGTGATTTCTTATTCGCCACCTTGGAAAACTTCATACTCGAAACTTGCTTTGCATCGTCTTGAATTTCTCGTTGAATAGGAATCATGATATGAATCTCTTCTTGAATATTTGTTGGGTGTTCGTCTTCTTGGCACTCTCATTTTTGCCCTTTCACTTGAATTAAGTTGTCCTCGTTGGGCTCTTTTCTCCACTCGGTCCAATCGCATCTCATTGATAGTAGCACTCAATGTTCAAAGTATGGCAGCCCGTTCGTCTAACTGTTGTTGGACCATTTTAAATTTATCATGGACATCATTATGGTCATCATCAACTTGACCAACTTTAGACATTTTTTTTTTCAAAAACCTGCAAAACAAACACTCAACACTCAAAAAGGAAAATTAGCAAACCTCACCGTTAATCACTCAAAAAGGAAAATCAAATTCTCAAAGAGGTAGAATTCAATCTTGTGAGTTCTTTAGTAGAGTCTATATCAATCAATTAGAAAGTGTATGAACTGAAACTACCAAAGAATCCTAATTTTCACTAGGAGTCCAAAAATAATGAGACACCAATTGATTTGTGTTGCACCGAGGAAGAATTGTGCACACTTTTAAATCCTAATAACACAAGAAACAAGAAGGTGTTAGATAGTGTAAAGGAAGAATAAAAGCAAAACAAATGAAATCCTACAGCTAAGAATCAATAAAAATTGCTGATAGCCGAAAACCCGAAAAACTGTGGAGTAACTTGACAAATTCGTTCGAGGTGTTCCCGATCTCTAAAAATAATGAAATTTAAACTGGAATGTCCTTAAATATTGTATTTTTGATCTGGAAAGTTTCGGCACTAAACTCAACCCGCTGAATATTTTTTTAATTTTTTTCTTGATTTCGTATTTTTCAATTTTTTTTTGACTTTTTTACTGATTTTTTGCAGAAAATATTTTTTGATAATATATCACAGTGCCAAAAATATGCATATAAAATTTCAGACCAATTGGACAATGTTTACCCACTGAAATGAATTTTTTTCCAAAAAATTTTCTGGGTAAAAACTGCTGTTTTCTGTTTTAAAAAGGAGATCAGTTTAGAAATCAATCAAGAACGCCCAAAACGCCCAAAATCTGATACCAAATGATAGGGGGTTGCGCGCAGACCAAGATCGAGTTGTCAAGTCACGGAAAACTCCTATGAAAATGCTAGACGCTTGGATCTGAAACGAAATAGCAAAACTAATTTAGAATCAATTAGATCAGAAACGAAAATACGCAAATCAATAAAAGATCATCCAATAATTAAAAACACTTAGGAATTGCTAATCTTGGAAGCCAAGAACACGGAATTGAATTTAAGATAGGTTCCAAACAGCTGAATCTGAAAAGAAGAACACAAAACAGCAAGTTAATTTCAAAAAAAACTCAGCAGATCACGAAATCAATTAGATCTAGGGTTTGGACGGCAAGACTAACTTGCCGTTCGTGTTTGCTCTTCTTAGATTCGGCAGATTGGGAATTATATTAATCACAAATCCGTTTTCTTTGCATCCAATAATTGATATTCCTAAGGGCGTTTGTGTGACAGCCCTAATTCGACCCTAGTCGGAATGTGGTTTCGGGACCACAAAACCGAGTCATAAAAATTTAGTTAAAATTTTATTTGCATATCTTATATGTGTGATAGTACTTGTACAAAAATTTGATGTTTTAATTTTATATTAGGAATGTGAATTTTGCTTGAAAGGATCTAGTTGAAAGACTTGGAAAATTATGATAGGTAAATAAGTAAGGACCAAATAGTATTAAAGTGGGAAAGTGTTGTCCTTGCATGTCAAATTAGCCAAACTAAAGCATAGTGGCCGGCCATGCTATGGGTGGAAACATGTCTCCAACATGTTATGCTAGTGATGTATGTTAAGAAAAATAAAATAATGAGCATGGTGATTAAATAATGAAAGGAAGGGTGATGAAAAAAAAAATAATATGGTCTCATCCATATCCCCTTGTTGCCGTGAATTGAAGAAAGAAAACAAAAAAAAAGTGTTCATTCTTGAACATCTTTGGCCGAATAGAGGAAAGAAAGGAAGGGGAAAAGCTTGAGAAAATCGGCTATGGTGGTTTGCTAGACTAAGGTATGTTTGATGTTGTCCTTGAGATGCATGCATGTTTTAGTAATTGACTTGAGTTCTAAATAGCCCATGTTCAAATCTTGAATCTTGTTGGTAACATGAGCAATCGGTCATGAGAAAGTGTTCAAGAAATGGTTGTTGTTCATGTTATTTGGATGAGAAATGGTGAGTTTTGTTGTTTCATGTTAAAGTTAGGTGAATGATGATTGAGGAGTGTTTGAACTATAAAAAGAATCGGCTACCTTGTTATGAGCTAGGGCCGAATGTGAGTTTGGTTGTGTTTGAATATTACATGCTTGGTAGAATGGTGGATGAAGGTGCCGAATGTATGTTGGATTGATAGAGTCTCCAAATTGATTTTATGTGTGTATGCATGACCGAATATACGTGGTCACATGAGTAAGGAAATGAGTTATTTGATATGTGATTGCCGAATGTGATAAATAAATTCATGTTATTGGGTTAAATATTGAATACTCTTATTTGTATTATTTAAGCTCAAGAACCTAAAGGAGAGGCGTCCAACAAGGGGAAATCGAAGGTCATCGAGTAGCCGACTCGGAATTATTTTACCCAACATAAAGTAAGTCATTAAGCATATAGTTGGTATTAATTCAAATGGTCATAACGTCTATGTAATGATGCTGAATGGAATGAATAAATATATATATGCATGTACGTATGTGATGATGAAAGTGTTGAATGAAAAGAAAAGAGGTGAGATGTATTGAGTTGTTGATCTCGGCACTAAATGTGCGGGTATAAACAAGTATGACCATGAGATTGGCGCTAAGAGTGCGGGTTTAAATTGTGCAGCACTAAGTGTGCGAATTGACTATGTAGCATAAGTGTGCGAGTTTGACTATGTAGCACTAAGTGTGCGAGTTTGACTATGTAGCACTAAGTGTGCGAGTTGACTATGTAGCACTAAGTGTGCGAGTATGATTATGTAGCACTAAGTGTGCGAGTTGATTATATAGCACTGAGTGTGCGGACTTAATAAATATTCTTGAATCATTATGGACACTAAGTGTGCGACACTATTGAGTCGATCACGGATAGCGGATCGGGTAAGTATCTTGAGTTCATGGCTAATAGGTGCTATGTTTATATTTGGAGTTGAGCTTGGTAAGTTGAACCTATGTGACAAATATACTTGAAGTCACGTACATAAGATTTATCGTGGAATGGGTGAAAGGCCGTTTAGTTGTATGATTGTAACAAAAATAAAATGATTTATGAAAATGCCTCGAATATCCTATTGATGAGTATATGGAATGTGAATGCATGATTTGGTATGAGATTGAACCGATAGGTCGGAGGAACTATGGTATGGTTCGGTATGGATGGAGTAACTAGCCTCGTTCCATTTTGTTTCCTCTTGTGGTAATGTTATTAATGGATGGTAGTGTATTGCTTATGACTTACTGAGTTATAAACTCACTCGGTGTTTCCTTGTCACCCATACTAGGTTTCTTGGACTCGTCTCTTTTTGCATGGTCGGGCCGTCATCGAAGTCATCACACCGGATAGCAAGTTTTGGTACTTTCTTCTTAGTTGGCTTAGGAGAACATTTCGGCATGTATAGGATATTATGTTGTGTTTGAACTTTGGTATGTAATCTTTTAGCCATGCGAAAATGGCATAAATGTTCGGTTGGGTTTGGATTCATACGTTAGGTCGCAAATCTTGATAATTCGACCTTTTTATGCCATACGTCATGGTTGATTATTTTGGTGTTAAAATTCATGATATGGCAATAGTGTAGTAGGGGGAAGTTTGACAATGATTAGCCTTTGGCATGGTTAGTCATGATCATAATTTGTGATATGCATGATGAATTATTAGTTAGATCAAGGAGTAAACACGAAGTGGGCATAGTTGCTTTCGTAACAGATGCTGGCAGCAGCAGTGACATGAGATTGAAAAATCACTAAAAATAGTAGGAGTGGAATTAATTGATGAATAAATTATGTAATCGAAGTTCGATGAGTCTATTTTCATATAGAAGTAACAAAAAGATCATATGGACAGTATGTTAAGAGATAATCAGGTTCTCGTGGGACAGGGCCAGAACGGTTTCTGGATTCCCTGCTCCGAGTTTGGAAATTCATTATAAATTAACCAGAGATAATTAGGAGTCATACCATATATGTATAGATTCCTCTCTGAGTCTAGTTTCTATAGAAACAAACGACATCAGTATTGAAGCTCTGTACAGGGAGATATCCAGGTCGTAATGCGCAAAGATCAGCGTAGTCTACCCCAGTAACATGGGAGACTTTGACTAATAAACTGTACTAATTGGCCCGATCAAAAATTCTAGAAAAAAATATGTAGATGGGAATATGAGTCTAGTTTCAGGGAAAATTCACGGAACTGGATTTCGAGTTCCAGAGCTCAAGATATGATTTTTAAAGCGACTAGTACGCAGATTGACAGCTTGTCTGGAAAAATTTTAATAAGTGGTTTGAAGTCTGTTAACACCTCGTGTTCGACTCCGGCGACGGTCTCGGGTTCGGGGTGTTACACTTGATTGGTATCAGAGCTATGGTTTAGTCGGTTCTAGGACTACCATAGCACGTATGAGTCTAGCTATACATGCCGAATGTTAATGTTTAACTGTGTGATGACTTCTGACGGTTAAAATTTATGTTTTGATTTGTAAATGGACCCCGGTGTAGAAGGAACCTTAGCGGATGACGTTGAGAGTGTAGCGGCTGCTCCTGCACAAGGGACGCCGCCTGTTGAACCTCAGTCATTTGCGAATAATCAAGGTGAGGGGGCTAAACAAGCCTTCTTTACCATGATGAATGAGTGGGTCGCGCAATATGCCCGAACCAATCCGGCTGTCCAACAATTCCCGAATTTGAATAATCCACCCCCGGAGCCAGTAATGCCATCAGTTACTGATCCTGTGAGGCTGAGTAAGCCACCTGTAGACTTGATTAGGAAGCGCGGGGCTGAGGAGTTCAGGGCCATAGTTACTGATGATGCTGAAAGGGCCGAGTTCTGGCTTGATAACACCATTTGGGTGTTTGATGAACTGTCATGCACACCCGATGAATGTCTAAAGTGTGCTATATCCTTGTTGCGGGACTCAGCCTACTATTGGTGGAGGACCTTGATTTCCATAGTCCCGAACGAACGAGTAACTTGGGACTTCTTTCAGACGGAATTTCGAAAGAAATATATTAGCCAACGGTTCATTGATCAAAAGCGTAAGGAATTCTTGGAACTCAAGCAAGGCCGTATGACAGTATCTGAATACGAACATGAATTCGTGAGACTCAGTAAGTATGCCCGGGAGTGTGTAGCTGATGAGGTTGCTATGTGCAAAAGATTCGAAGAAGGATTGAATGAAGATTTAAAGCTACTAATGGGTATTTTGGAAATAAAAGAATTCGTAACACTAGTCGAACGAGCCTGCAAGGCGGAAGAACTTGGAAAGGAGAAGAAGAAGGCTGAATTTGAAGCTAGAGACTATCGTAAAAGATCGACGGGTAAAGCTCCGTTCTCAGCCGTAAAGCAGTTCAGGGAGGACACTAATAAGTCGAGGACGACTGCAGGAATTTCCATCAGACCAAGACCATCGACGGACTCCCGAGCTACTTCGGTAGCTAGTGTGGGCAATAATCATCTAGAGAAACCTGAATGTCCCCAATGTGGAAGACGACACATAGGTGAATGTTGGGGTAAGTCTATTAACAGGGCCTGTTATGGATGCGGTTCGAAGGACCACTTCATTAGAGATTGCACGGAGCTTGATGAGAAGAATAAGATTCAAGGTGCAAGACCTAGTGGAGTGACAACTAGAGGTAGACCACCGAGAATTTTAGGAGGTAGGGGTGGTAGTCAGAGAGGGGCCTCTGATACGGCTGTTCGAGCATATGCCATCCGCGCACGAGAGGAGGCATCCTCCCCTGACGTCATCACTGGTACCTTCACTCTCTTTGATACTAATGTGATTGCATTGATTGACCCTGGCTCTACTCATTCATATGTATGTGAAACCTTAGCATCCAGTAAGACTCTACCTGTTGAGTCTACTGAGTTCGTAATTCGGGTGTCAAATCCCTTGGGTCGTTACGTGCTTGTCGACAAAGTGTGTAAGAGATGTCCCCTAGTAATTCGAGGTTCTTGTTTTCCGGCGAACTTGATGCTTTTGCCGTTTGATGAATTTGATGTTATTCTTGGTTTGGATTGGCTGACCGCGCATGATGCGGTTGTAAATTGCAAAAGCAAGACTATTGATTTGAGGTGCGCAAATAACGAGGTAATCCGAGTTGAGTCTACGGATTTGAAGGGGTTGCCAGCTGTAATATCAGCAATGTTGGCCCAGAAATATGTGAGAAAAGGGTGCGAAGCATACCTTGCGTATGTACTTGATGACAAAGAGTTAGAAAAGAAACCCGAATCTGTGCCGGTGGTTTGTGAATACCCGGATGTTTTTCCTGAAGAGTTACCGGGTTTGCCACCTGTTCGGGAGATAGAATTTGGTATTGAGCTTGTACCTAGAACTACGCCAATTTCGATAGCTCCGTATCGTATGGCACTAACTGAGTTAAAGGAGTTGAAAGCTCAGTTGCAAGAATTGACGGATAGAGGTTTCGCTCGACCAAGTTTCTCACCTTGGGGTGCACCAGTATTGTTTGTGAAAAAGAAGGACGGAACCATGAGGTTGTGCATTGACTATCGTCAACTGAATAAAGTGACGATAAAGAATAAGTATCCGTTACAGCATATTGATGATTTGTTTGATCAATTAAAGGGAGCATCAGTGTTTTCAAAGATAGATTTGAGATCTGGTTATTATCAGTTGCGGATTCGAGATTCGGACGTACCCAAAACTGCTTTCAAAATGAGGTACGGTCACTACGAGTTCTTAGTGATGCCGTTTGGGCTCACTAATGCCCCTGCGGTATTTATGGATTTGATGAATCGGATCTTCAGACCATATTTGGATCGGTTCGTAGTTGTGTTCATTGATGACATCTTGGTCTATTCAAGAGATGAGACTGAACATGCTGAACACCTGAGATTAGTGTTGCAAATTTTGCGGGATAAGAAGTTATATGCTAAGTTCAGTAAGTGTGAGTTCTGGTTAAGAGAGGTTAGCTTCTTGGGTCATGTGGTATCCGCATCGGGTATTCGAGTTGACCCGAACAAAATCTCAGCCATACTTAACTGGAAACCTCCGAGAAATATTACTGAGGTTCGGAGCTTTTTGGGACTCGCCGGTTATTACCGACGATTTGTCAAAGGTTTCTCGATGATAGCCACACCAATGACGAAGCTACTTCAAAAGGATGCTAAGTTCGAATGGACGGAGAAATGTCAGAAAGGCTTCGATCAACTGAAAACTCATTTGACTGAAGCTCCAATTTTAGTGCAACCCGAATCAGGCAAAGAGTTTGTCATTTATAGTGACGCATCCCTACTTGGGTTGGGTTGCGTGTTGATGCAAGAAGGTCGAGTTGTGGCCTATGCGTCGAGACAATTGAAGCCACACGAGAGAAATTATCCGACCCACGACCTCGAACTAGCTGCCATCGTATTTGCTTTAAAAATATGGCGACATTATTTATTTGGTGAGAAGTGCCATGTATTTTCGGATCACAAAAGTCTCAAATATTTAATGACTCAGCGAGACTTGAATCTGCGACAAAGACGTTGGCTTGAATTGTTGAAAGATTACGAGCTTGTCATTGATTACCACCCGGGAAAGGCTAATGTGGTTGCGGACGCCTTAAGCCGGAAATCGCTGTTTGCTTTACGAGCGATGAATGTGCACTTGTCTGTTCTACCCGACAATGTGTTAGTAGCTGAATTAAAAGCCAAACCATTGTTGATTCATCAAATTCGTGAAGCCCAGAAAGTTGATGATGAATTGGTTGCAAAACGGGCTGAGTGTGTTCTGAACAAGGAATCGGAGTTTCGAATGGATGATGATGATTGTTTGAGGTTTAGAAGTCGTTTGTGTGTTCCAAGGAATTCGGAACTTATTTCGATGATTTTGAATGAGGCTCATAGTGGCCGAATGTCTATCCACCCGGGTAGTACTAAAATGTACAACGATCTGAAACGTCAGTTTTGGTGGCATGGTATGAAACGAGACATCTCTGACTTCGTTTCGAGATGCTTAATATGTCAACAAGTGAAAGCAGAACATCAAGTGCCTTCAGGATTACTTTAGCCGATCATGATACCCGAGTGGAAATGGGATCGAGTCATAATGGACTTTGTGTCCGGGCTGCCATTGTCAGCAAGTAAGAAGGATGCGATTTGGGTTGTTGTCGATCGACTGACTAAGTCGGCTCACTTTATCCCCGTGCGTACGGATTTTTCATTGGATAAACTAGCTAAATTGTACGTTTCTCAGATTGTGAGATTACATGGAGTACCTATTTCTATTGTGTCAGATAGAGACCCAAGATTTACATCGCGATTTTGGAAGAAATTGCAAGAAGCTTTGGGTACCAAGCTGCATTTTAGCACTGCTTTTCACCCCCAAACCGATGGTCAATCTGAACGAACAATTTAGATACTCGAGGATATGTTGAGATGTTGCGTCTTAGAGTTCTGTGGTTCATGGGAAAGATATTTGCCTTTGATTGAATTTGCTTATAACAATAGCTTTCAATCAAGCATTAAGATGGCACCTTACGAGGCTTTATACGGTCGCAAGTGCCGTACCCCATTATTTTGGACTGAACTTAGTGAAAGTAAAATCTTTGGGGTTGATTTGATTAAGGATGCCGAGCAGAAAGTCCGAGTAATTCGCGAAAGTTTGAAAGCCGCTTCGGATCGTCAAAAGTCGTATGCGGATTTGAAAAGAAAAGACATTGAATATCAGGTTGGAGATAAAGTATTTCTCAAAGTTTCACCCTGGAAGAAGGTGCTTAGATTTGGTCGTAAGGGCAAATTGAGTCCAAGATTCATCGGCCCGTACGAAGTATCCGAACGAGTTGGACCAGTTGCATACCGATTAATTTTGCCCCCTGAGCTTGAAAAGATTCACGACGTCTTTCATGTTTCGATGCTTCGACGCTATCGATCTGATCCATCGCACATAATTAGCCCATCAGAGGTTGAAATTCAAGCCGATATGAGTTATGAAGAAGAACCGATGCGTATCCTAGCTCGTGAAGTGAAGGAGTTGCGAAACAAAAGGGTTCCGTTAGTGAAGGTGTTATGGCTCAAACACGGGATCGAGGAAGCTACTTGGGAAACTGAGAGCTCGATGAAAGAACGATACCCAAACCTATTTATCGGTAAGATTTTCGGGGACGAAAATTTCTTAAGTGGGGGAGAATTGTGACAGCCCTAATTCGACCCTAGTCGGAATGTGGTTTCGGGACCACAAAACCGAGTCATAAAATTTAGTTAAAATTTTATTTGCATATCTTATATGTGTGATAGTACTTGTACAAAAATTTGATGTTTTAATTTTATATTAGGAATGTGAATTTTGCTTGAAAGGATCTAGTTGAAAGACTTGGAAAATTATGATAGGTAAATAAGTAAGGACCAAATAGTATTAACGTGGGAAAGTGTTGTCCTTGCATGTCAAATTAGCCAAACTAAAGCATAGTGGCCGGCCATGCTATGGGTGGAACATGTCTCCAACATGTTATGCTAGTGATGTATGTTAAGAAAAATAAAATAATGAGCATGGTGATTAAATAATGAAAGGAAGGGTGATGAAAAAAAATAATATGGTCTCATCCATATCCCCTTGTTGCCGTGAATTGAAGAAAGAAAACAAAAAAAAAAGTGTTCATTCTTGAACATCTTTGGCCGAATAGAGGAAAGAAAGGAAGGGGAAAAGCTTGAGAAAATCGGCTATGGTGGTTTGCTAGACTAAGGTATGTTTGATGTTGTCCTTGAAATGCATGCATGTTTTAGTAATTGACTTGAGTTCTAAATAGCCCATGTTCAAATCTTGAATCTTGTTGGTAACATGAGCAATCGGTCATGAGAAAGTGTTCAAGAAATGGTTGTTGTTCATGTTATTTGGATGAGAAATGGTGAGTTTTGTTGTTTCATGTTAAAGTTAGGTGAATGATGATTGAGGAGTGTTTGAACTATAAAAAGAATCGGCTACCTTGTTATGAGCTAGGGCCGAATGTGAGTTTGGTTGTGTTTGAATATTACATGCTTGGTAGAATGGTGGATGAAGGTGCCGAATGTATGTTGGATTGATAGAGTCTCCAAATTGATTTTATGTGTGTATGCATGACCGAATATACGTGGTCACATGAGTAAGGAAATGAGTTATTTGATATGTGATTGCCGAATGTGATAAATAAATTCATGTTATTGGGTTAAATATTGAATACTCTTATTTGTATTATTTAAGCTCAAGAACCTAAAGGAGAGGCGTCCAACAAGGGGAAATCGAAGGTCATCGAGTAGCCGACTCGGAATTATTTTACCCAACATAAAGTAAGTCATTAAGCATATAGTTGGTATTAATTCAAATGGTCATAACGTCTATGTAATGATGCTGAATGGAATGAATAAATATATATATGCATGTACGTATGTGATGATGAAAGTGTTGAATGAAAAGAAAAGAGGTGAGATGTATTGAGTTGTTGATCTCGGCACTAAATGTGCGGGTATAAACAAGTATGACCATGAGATTGGCGCTAAGAGTGCGGGTTTAAATTGTGCAGCACTAAGTGTCCGAATTGACTATGTAGCACTAAGTGTGCGAGTTTGACTATGTAGCACTAAGTGTGCGAGTTTGACTATGTAGCACTAAGTGTGCGAGTTGACTATGTAGCACTAAGTGTGCGAGTATGATTATGTAGCACTAAGTGTGCGAGTTGATTATATAGCACTGAGTGTGCGGACTTAATAAATATTCTTGAATCATTATGGACACTAAGTGTGCGACACTATTGAGTCGATCACAGATAGCGGATCGGGTAAGTATCTTGAGTTCATGGCTAATAGGTGCTATGTTTATATTTGGAGTTGAGCTTGGTAAGTTGAACCTATGTGACAAATATACTTGAAGTCACGTACATAAGATTTATCGTGGAATGGGTGAAAGGCCGTTTAGTTGTACGATTGTAACGAAAATAAAATGATTTATGAAATGCCTCGAATATCCTATTGATGAGTATATGGAATGTGAATGCATGATTTGGTATGAGATTGAACCGATAGGTCGGAGGAACTATGGTATGGTTCGGTATGGATGGAGTAACTAGCCTCGTTCCATTTTGTTTCCTCTTGTGGTAATGTTATTAATGGATGGTAGTGTATTGCTTATGACTTACTGAGTTATAAACTCACTCGGTGTTTCCTTGTCACCCATACTAGGTTTCTTGGACTCGTCTCTTTTTGAGTGGTCGGGCCGTCATCGAAGTCATCACACCGGATAGCAAGTTTTGGTACTTTCTTCTTAGTTGGCTTAGGAGAACATTTCGGCATGTATAGGCTATTATGTTGTGTTTGAACTTTGGTATGTAATCTTTTAGCCATGCGAAAATGGCATAAATGTTCGGTTGGGTTTGGATTCATACGTTAGGTCGCAAATCTTGATAATTCGACCTTTTTATGCCATACGTCATGGTTGATTATTTTGGTGTTAAAATTCATGATATGGCAATAGTGTAGTAGGGGGAAGTTTGACAATGATTAGCCTTTGGCATGGTTAGTCATGATCATAATTTGTGATATGCATGATGAATTATTAGTTAGATCAAGGAGTAAACACGAAGTGGGCATAGTTGCTTTCGTAACAGATGCTGGCAGCAGCAGTGACATGAGATTGAAAAATCACTAAAAATAGTAGGAGTGGAATTAATTGATGAATAAATTATGTAATCGAAGTTCGATGAGTCTATTTTCATATAGAAGTAACAAAAAGATCATATGGACAGTATGTTAAGAGATAATCAGGTTCTCGTGGGACAGGGCCAGAACGGTTTCTGGATTCCCTGCTCAGACTTTGGAAATTAATTATAAATTAACCAGAGATAATTAGGAGTCATACCATATATGTATAGATTCCTCTCTGAGTCTAGTTTCTATAGAAACAAACGGCAGCAGTATTGAATCTCTGTACAGGGAGATATCCAGGTCGTAATGCGCAAAGGTCAGCGTAGTCGACCCCAGTAACATGGGAGAATTTGACTAATAAAATGTACTAATTGGCCCTACCAAAAATTCTAGAAAAAAATATGTAGATGGGAATATGAGTCTAGTTTCAGGGAAAATTCACGGAACTGAATTTCGAGTTCCAGAGCTCAAGATATGATTTTTAAAGCGACTAGTACGCAGATTGACAGCTTGTCTGGAAAAATTTTAATAAGTGGTTTGAAGTCTGTTAACACCTCGTGTTTGACTCCGGCGACGGTCTCGGGTTCAGGGTGTTACACTTTGTTTTCTTGGCTGCTACTTTATTGATTTTGGGGATTTAATATCAGATCTGATAAGCTTTAATCTTATTCTCTATTTTTAATTTTCAGGTCTGTTCGTTTAGAGCCTCGTAGGAGTTTTCCCGTGACTTGACAACTCGATCTTGGTCCGCGTGCAACCCTCTATCAAAAAACCCAAAACTTTTCTAAATATTCTATAAAAATTTTAATCCACAAAAAATTTGGTTTTGTTTACATGACAACTAGAAAGAGTTTCTAAATGCCATTAAATGAAACTACTAATGCAAGTACCTTGTCATACATACATACATACATACATACATACATACATACATACATACATACATACATACATACATACCTTTTAAAAGATAATCTTTGTAACACCCCAAAACCCCGCCTAAATGTTTTGATCAGATTTTGAAGGACACATTGACCACCGAGATGGCCCAAAACAAAAATAATGTTCTAACTCTCTTAAAAGAAACATTTTTCAGAACAAAAGAAAAAGGTCACTTTTGCTCGTACATTACCGAAACTAGCAGTGGCCTTACCTAATTTATGAAAACACTAAATTATTGTTTCCAAAATTAAATTAAGGCCCAAGTTGATTACTTCCTTAACAATTTTTCTTCAAGCATTTTGGGTTAGCAATTTGTTAACCAAAACTTCAAAACTAGTGTTGCAGCGGAGAATTCGACGTTTTATTTCAACAGAAAATACATAAGTTTAAAACCAACACTTGATCCATTTTTTTAAAAACATGTGCAATCTGAGTGCACCAATTCAACGAGAAAGTTGACTAAACTTTAGGATCAAATGAGCCAATTGATGAGCATGATGGGTGACATCAAAAGAAAAATTGGCACAGGTATTCCAAGCAACATGGAAGAAAATCCACGGGGAGACGGTAAGGAGCATGTGAAAGCAATTGCACTCCAATCGGGAAAAGTACTAAGTAGCCTAGAAACCACTACTTTAGAGACAATTGCTTATAAATTTGACAAACCTCAAGAAGTACCCGTAGAAGCGAAAGATGAGCCAGGATCAAAGGAGATAATCACACTGGCAGTAGAGACAGATAAGGAAATAACTAAAGATTCTGCCGGTACAAAAATCTCATTCCCTTCAAGACTAGAAGAAAAACAGAAGTGGGATGAGGATGAATTTGTAAGTTTCCTAAAATTATTTAAAACATTAATTGTTAACCTACCTTTAATTGAGTTAATTGAAAAGATTCCCAAATACGCTAATTTTTTAAAGGATATTGATGACTAGGCTGATATGAACCCGCTCGAGGACTCAGCCAACTCTAAACGAGATCCAATTGAGCTGCCTAGTGGACCAATCACTCGAGCTCGAGCTAAACGGTTTAAAGAGTCAATATCAGTTCTAGTGGATCGAGTGTGGAAGGGAGCTACAAAGGAGGGCCTCGTCAATTATGAATTAGATGGTTCAACAAGGCACACCTACAAATTGTTTGAAGTTGAATTCAACTTAGCTAGCTAGCTCAGCTGCTATGATTTGGAATTTAATTATTTAGTTTGTTAATTTTGTTTAATTTTCTTACAACTTGAATTACATGATTGTTTGTTTTGTTTATTAAGTATGAATGACATCAATGCATGTTTAACATGTTTCATTTTCGGACAGATTTAATATGTGATAGCAAGTCAAATTTCTTAATATGTTCTAGTTTTTACATATTTATTTATGTGTTTATTTTTTCTTATTGAAGCTTTAACCGTGTGTTTAAATGAGTCTTAATAGGTTGCTAGAATGGGCAGCTGAACATTCATTTATGCGGCTGAACATACATCCATGTATTTAGCTGATTCATTGAAGCTCATTAATACGGGGCATGCACCCGATTGTGCATGTATGTTGGGAGCTAATTTTTGCTGAACATTCATGTTCATTCAAGCTAATTAAAGTGGAGCATGCAACCGAATTATGCTTGGGAGCTGTTTGCAGCTGGACTTTCATGTATCTTCTAAATTCATTGAAGCTAATTTAATGAAGAACATGCACTCGAATGCGCATGTATTTTTGAGAGATGGCTGGTGCATTCACTTAGCTGAATTATTCATGAATCATTTGCCAACAATAATGAGCTGATCAACTAACCTTTCAAGTGACCATTCGGTGCTTGCTGTTCACAACCAAGATTTCTTCATAACCGAATGTTCACACCCAAACACCATTCGACTGCAATCAAGTACATTCACCAACTGACTTCTAATTCAGTGCACCTTTTAAATATTAACTTCATTCACCAAATCAAGCTACATTCAGCTCACCCATTGAAGCCATGAACCTAGACTGATCAGCACTTGAATTCACCGAGTTCATTGGATTGTTTTCAGTTGGATATTTAATTAACTTAGCTTTATTACTTTGCCTTTAATTTTTGTCTATTCGGCTGGTTATCTCTCAGCCTATAAATAGTTTCTTTGTTAAACATTTCAGAGACTAAGACTTTTATTATATGAAATATAACTTTGTGAGTTATTCACTCTCGCTTTTCTTTGAGATTCAACTTGACTTATCTAGCTAAGCTAGTGGCGTCAAACTTGTTTCTTTTCTGAACTTATCACTCGTCCGAGTGTGGCGTTCATCTTGATACCGTTTGGTTCCTATCTCATTGGATAGTGGGTCACAGTCCATTTTCATCAAACCATTTTCACCTTAAAACTAATAAGATTCGGGTCCTTAATCGCTATTAAGGGTTCTTTCTTATTTTCAGTCTGTTTATCCATCTTTTCATCAAACTATCTTTATTTTTATCTGCTGCTTATTAAACTATCTTCTTTAAATTTAGCCTTTTGTTAAACCAAAACGAAAACTACTTAATTTATGATTGGGCAAACAAATGACTCAAATACATCCCGTAAGTGAGTTTATATCATTTAGTATTAGAGCTTTTCAAATTAAGTACATTTTCATCGTTTTTATATTCCCAGGAATTTAAGAAAAGTTAAAAAAGTTTCGAATTAAAAAAAAATTGAGTATAAAAAAATATGTGCAAAGAAAAAAAATACAAGAGTTAAAAGTGAAAATACAAAAGTAGGAGTATGATTTTGTATATTTCGACAAAAAAAACTAGCTTACAAAGTGTTTCTTTCCCGATTTTCTCATTTGATCTTAAAATTATTTTCAGCCAAACTCTTCAAAATTTCTTTCAAGCCTACCTAATTACCTATCATCAATCATTTTTTAAGCCTTTTGAAGCCGACCTACGAGCTTTCTAATAGGTCTAACAAAATCTCCAAGAACTTTGAGATGTGATTTTGAGACGTAAAAGGCACGAGTGAAGAATTCATCAAGAGGTAAAAGCCAACAATTGAATGAAACACGAGTGGAATGCCATCTTTTTTTTTGCCAGAGATTGGTGAGGATTTTTGAATTTGGTGAGGTCCATTTCCTATTTAATTCATCTTTTATTTTCTAATCCTTTGCTAAAATCATGTCCCAAGAACTTTCTGAGTTTGAATTGTAAATGATGAGGAAAGAAATGTGAAGGAGTATGCAAATTGAAATCGAGAAAATGCAAAAAGAAAAGTTAGATTGTATAAAAGCAAGATCGTCAAGGATTCCATCATCCTATGATTTCTTGAGAAGGGATCCATGTCGTGATTCTTATTCGTCGAGGGATTTAAGCCAAAGAAAAGGAAACCAAGAGTTTGGAGCCTTTCGGGGTGACAAACGAGAAGGCACAAGTATCTCTTTGAGTGCACCAAAATACTCATCCATGGAGGTTCAACCATGAAGAGTTGATCGTGTCTCATATGTGAATCCTTCCACTTTTACCCAACATAAAACTTCTCATGCTGATTCTTTGATGTCACCTCATCTTGTAACGAAAGGAAAAAAAGACAAGGAGTAGAGCTTCATAAACCATCCGATGAAGAAGAAGAAGACTTACAACATGCTTTCGGTGGCAAAGCCCTTGTCATCACAAGGACTTTAAACCTTCAAAGTGAGGAGAAGGAATAGCAACGAGAAAACGTCTTTCATACCCGCTGCCTTGTACAAGGTAAAGTCTATAGAGTCACCATTGATGGTGAAAGTTTCTCAAACGTAGCCAGCACGACGATGGTGGAGAAGCTTTGCTTAACCACTACCAAGTATCCACACCTCTATATGTTGCAATGGCTTAACGATGAAGGCGAATTCAAGGTCACTCAATAAGTGCTCGTTGCCTTTTCAATTGGCAAATATCAAGAAGAGGTTGTGTGTGACGTGGTGCCTATACACTCCTGCCATTTGCTGCTAGGAAGGCCATGACAATTGGATTGAAGGGTTATTCATGACGGCTATACCAATAGGTATACATTTAAGCACCAAGGGGGAACTACAACCTTAGTACCGCTCACTCCAAAACAAGTATGTGAGGATCAACTTAAGATAAAATCTTCTATTGTAAAATCGAGCGTGAGTGAGGTTAAAGAAAGTGTAGTACAAAAACAAGAAGAAAAAAATGAAAAAGAAAAAGCAAAGAGTGAGAAAAAAAGAAATTGAGTTACAAAAAGAAAAAGAGTGCGAGAAAGAAAAGAACTTTGAAAAAGAGATTGAAAATGAAAAAGCAGAAAGCAAGAGAGAAGTAAGAGAAAATGTGAATGAAATGAGTGCCGTTGTTGAAAAAGAAAGAGAGCTTGCAAAAGAAACGAGTGAAGAGAGAAGTCAAACAAAAGGGAGGAATATTTTTGTTAACCCTCATAAGAGTTTGTCTTGTGATTTCACTTCATTTCAGGTTTGTAAAGCTCCATCCATAGACAAGTTCCAGCTTCACTACTTTACCGACGAGCGATGATTTCAATTGATCAAAAAAGGTAAGTTGGAGAGTAAAAACTAATCACCTAATTTAGATTTTGACTTTTATTTCATGCAGGTTCATCTCTAAATCGAAACATCCTTAAAATTGGAAGTTTTTAGTCGAAACAAAATTAGTGTTGCAACATAGCAGACAGTTTTCTTCAGACATCCAAACTAACGGACGTGTTACAACATGGAATTCTTGTGTTGCAACATTGGTGCACTGCCAGGTATATTGCAACATGATACCTCTGTGTTGTGACATCGTTGCAATTTTCTGCAGGGTTGACTCGACCCATTGGCGTAACCTAGAGGCTTACTCTTCATTTAACCCAATTCTTAACACTTTTGTAACCTCAAACCATATCCACTTCTAATTAAAACACCTATTAACCCCTAATCCCTCAAACTCTTTCAAATATCTCAAAACCTCTTAAAACTTAAACCTTTAATTTCATACACATTCTATTTATTCTTTGAAAACACTTCAACCATATTTAGGGCAACAAGGAACAGGGACATCATGGGAAAGCAAGGAATTTAAATGAACTTCGATTATATATTAAAGATTAAAGGTTCCTGAACTCAAACTTTTTATTGTTCCATTGAATTGTTTGCTTAAAATTGAAATATCATGCCTCCTAAGAAAGTTAGGCGAACCATAAAAACGGAGCTATCAATGGTTCAAAATCCCTCCATTTTCCCAAATATGAATGTTGAAAAATATATTAATGAACTTAAAGGAAAAACATTCATCCAAGAGAGGGGATTTGATCCATCCGTGATTTTGTGTGAAGAAATATGACCTTTAGTGCAATATCATAGATGGGAACATTTTTGGATGATCCCTAAAGGGAGTTTTGTGGTCCCTACTGTTTAAGAATTTTATACATCATTACAGGACCAAGAGTCTAGAAACATTGAAGGTCATATGTGGGATATGGTCCCGGTGCAAAGGAAAGAGGTTAGAGTAACCCAGTGTATTATTTGTGACTTTTATAATGGTCCATACTATGAAAAAGATTTTATTGATGAAACTAGTCTGGAATATTTTTGAGACATAGATATGGATAACATTAGAAACTTCTTGACTGAAGGTAAGGGTGAATGGAAATATCGCGCAGGTACCAATATCCCAGTATCATTTCATCAAACAATCATGTTTCTTGAGGCCAAAATATGGATCCAATTTGTATGCAAAAGAATCTTACCTACTTTAAATGTTTCTAATGTTAATACTTTTAGAGCAGTGTTACTTTATGCTATTTTGCAGAAAAAGAAGGTACGTATCGATAAACGGGTTCATCAGAACATGAGAAGATGCATTGGTAGCCAGAAGGTGGGAGTCTTTTTTCCCCACCTAGTGGTAACATTATTCAAAAAGGCAGGTGTACCTGTGAAATCCACTGAGCAGTCACTGAAACCATTCAAAAGTATTATTGGTGATACCTTGTTCTAATAGTACATAAAATTACGAGCCAAATAAATGAAGGATTAAAAGAAACGATAAGAAGAAGCGACGGCTACACCAACTTCATCACAAAGGTTGGCATGAGCTTAATAAGACGTCGATAAAAGTAGTCATCTAAAGCTTGATTGGATGATACAGTGGATGCAAGAGTTGAGACCAATATTCAAAGAATTTGCAAGGCAAAATAACATCCGACTCTCCAATTATACACCTGACATGTTCATGCCGATAAATATGGAACAAGAAGAAGAAGTGCATGAAAATGAGGAGGAAGGACAAGATGAAGAGAATGATGGGAGTGAGGATGATATGAGTCACAAATGCCCAACTCAAGCTCAAGAACATGATGGGCTCAAATTACCCCAAGGCCCAATAACGAGGTCAAAGGCCAAGCAAATGGGTATGAAACTAAATGGAACCGTTCAAGACTTCATTATCAAGGCCTTAGATGCGTATATAAAGGAAAAAGAAAATCAAGATTCACTTTCTTGTTTTCAAGAAAATCAAGAAACCGAATCTTGGTCCAATCTTGCTGTTTTGAGCGATTTCAAGAATCAAGAAAATCAATATTTCAAATCTTGGAAATCTTGGTCCAAGAAACCGGACCTTGCAGCTAAGGCGCATTGGATATCAGTTACGAGCATCAACAAACCAATTTTAGGAGAGAACGGATTACAAACCCTTGTTCCTGAAGATACGACCCAATAAGATGTTCCAAGCCCAACCAAGAAGTTTAAATTAGACTTAGTTGAAAATCAGGCGAAATTGTCAAAGTGGCCCAATTTGTAAAATTTTAATTCTTTAAATACTTAGTTTTAATTTTTAGACTTTAGGAATAAATTTCTATGTAAGAATTCAGTCCAATAAGCCCATTTAAAGGCCTTGGACGAAATTCCCCTTGAAAGTCAACAATTAGGGATTTTTTTTAGTTTTCCTAGTAGGGCTAGGAAAGTAGTTAGAAGACCTATATATATGGCTTAGCCGGCCACCCTTAAGTACATTACATTGAATTCAGATTTTTTTTGAGTGAAAATTCTCTTTGAGTTTCTCCAAGAATTCTCTCTTCAGTTTTCTTTAGAAGTAGTTTTAACAATCTTTCTGATTGTGGGAACCATCTTCAGCCTTCTTCTTGCCGTGTTTTTACATTGGAGGGTAGATTCGAGCCGTTTGAAGGGATTGTGAAATCTTTCTTGATTTCAAGGCTTCTTAGGACTTAATTATCTTTCTTACTGTTTGTTCTTCTTTAATTATTTTTATTTGTGCCGAATTGTTGACTAACTTGGCGTGATTGTTCTTGTTGCGTTTTCAGCCATTCCAAGCTTCAAGGATCCGTTTTGGCAACATTCTTTGGCATCAATAAACATTCAGTTTTTTGGAGTCTTTCTGAGTTAAATTTCGGTTTCTTTACTTCCAAGAAACCCTATTAATAAGTGTTTTGACTCTTGGCTGATTCTTTCTTGTTTTGGGGTGTTTCTTTATAGATTTTTTGCTTCTAATTTTAATTTTATATTTTCGTTTCAGATCCAAGTGTCTATAGTTTTCGTAGGACTTTTCTCGTAACTTGACAACTCGATCTTGGTCCACGCGCAACCCTCTATCAGAGGAGATGGATAAGGAGGACGAATAAACTATTTTAATTTTATAAGGACCTGTATTAAGTTTTTGATGATTTAATTTTAAACTTTGTATGAGTAAGATTAATAGGTAGACATTTAGTATGTTCTGTTTAAGTTTTCTATGTAGGAACCCAACACAAAGGAAGGAAGGAAGGAAGCACCTACCATTAGCAATTGGACCAACCATGATCAATCGGGTAACTTCCTTCCTTATTTATTTATGGGCTACACATTGAGGACAATGTGTCAGCTAAAGTTTGAGAGGGGGAACATCGAAAACTTGCTTATTTTTCAATTTTCTTTGATTTTTCTTAACTTTTGTGTGCTTGAGCTTGTAGAAATACAAGGGATTGGTTAGGAGCATATACATAGGTTGCTTGTGTTTATGAATAAATTTGGCATGATAATAGGTGGTTTTAAAATTTTGATTACTCGACTACTAAGTTCTATATGTTACACTATATATAGGTATTAAGCAATCAACTATATCAAGTGATATAAGTATGATAAATGGTATACAATGAAACGAGCATGCTAGTAGGAATGATAAATGGTTGAATTTGTGTTTGTTTGGTTGATTAAATTTGTGCATATTGAGATATTTAGGGATGACCTAAGGTATTGTTTGGAACACATCCTAAGCCAAAAAGTTGTCCTATTTATATCTCACCTTTAGTGCCAGTTTATGAGCCTGTTGACACTTCTTGATGAACCACATTATAACCCCCGAGCTTGAAAATGTTAATTTGTATATACTCTTTTTCTTTGGTCTTGCACTGCACGATTATAGACGTCTGACCATACGTATTGAGGGTTAAGTAGATACACCACAATGGAGTTTGTAAAAATAGAATGAAATATGAAATCTTAGTGCAATATAGGAACTATAAATGTGCGAAACAAAAAGAAAAATCAAAAATAGGGAATTAGTATGAGTAGAAAAAGTCCGAAACTGGCGAAAAAGCATTCATAAGTGAGACGTATTGAAAAAGAAAAAAGTCACAAAGTCACAAAAGAAAGAAAAACTCGTATTAGTGCATAAAAACTCGTAAGGCTAGCAGTTACTATGTCATGCTATGACTTCATATAGATGAAGAGACAAGAAATGTGGGAAAATGAGAAATAAGGCGGTGAGCGGGTAAGGAGCACGAAGGGGGAAGAATAGGGACCAATACGATGTACTAAACTATTTTCGTGTTTGTAACTATTTTTTTATGCTTACTATTGTTGAATCTCATACCTGTCCTAAGTGTAACACCCCTAACCCGTATCCGTTGTCAGAATAGGGTTACGAAGCATTTTCTTAAAACCATAACATCAAAACATTCATTCCAAATCATTTCATAAATCACATCATATTCCAATCAAACACATGCATATCATCCCTTATTTGAGCCTTCGAGGCCTTAGAAACACTTTAGAAATGATTCGGGACTAAATTGGAAACATTTAAAACTTCATGGAAGAAGATAGAAAAATTCAAACTGCAGGGGTCACACGGCTGAAAATCACTCCCGTGTCCCAAGCCGTATGGACATTTGAAGTACGGAAACATGGCCGTGTCCCAGCCTGTGTTCGTGCACGTGTAACTCTCTAACTTGGTTTACATGGCCAAGCCACACACCCGTGTGCCAAGCCGTGTAACTCTCAAAATGCAACCTTTAAAAACCGACAAGGCACACACGACGGTGTCGCATGGTTGTGTGTTACATACGGTTGAGACACACGCCCGTGTCTTAGGCCGTGTGGGCAAGAAATAGGCCAAATTCAAGCCATTTCTTTAACTCAATTCAAACACACCTAAACAAGCCATTTGTACATATGACCATGGTATCAAAACATGTTTGACCATGCATAAGATGAACAATTTCAAATGACCAAATTCCATTCAACCAATATGCCATAAAGGCACCTCAAACACATACATTACATACCTAAACATGTGCATATTTATCCATTTAGCAACTAAGTTGTTTCCATACCAAAACATACCACAATTGACACAAACCAACCTTACCATATTAGATTCATGTCATAGCAAAATAACTTTACCAGTTGAACCTTTTCTCTTACGTATCAAAACTATATAAATGATGCAAAACTAGCCATTACCAAATGGTTCCAACATCCAAAATATATACATACCAAATTGATGTCCAAATGGTCATAATTCGACTAAACATAATTGATTTAAATTCTATATCAATACTTGCCATAAATGATCATTTTGCAACCATGCCAATAATTATCACTTTCACCACAAACCATACTTCAATCTGATCTAATAAACACCAACCATCAAAACATCAAAATAACATAAGTTTCACAAATTCAAAGCAACATTTCATGCCAATATCACACAAGCATACCAATTTGGCTATTCAAAATGTATCATCATTAAACCATTTCAACATTAGCCATCAAGCCCAAAAGTGCCAAAATGTCATCAATCATAAAACCATATACATGCCATTATAACTGCGACCAAAGCATAAAAATCTACCAATAAAAACCAATGGATAGTGTTATGGATCTCCGACTAGCTTCCAACCCGATCAAGCTTCTGCTAATCTGTAGGGTAAAGGAAAATAACTACGTACGCAATGTATGCTTAGTAAGCTTGTATATAATTAAACATAACATTTCATTTCATTAATAAACATTATAGGTTATATATAAACCTGTACCAATGCCTCAATATTTATCGAACTATAATCATCAACTCACTATGGAATAAGTCTGTCAACACCATATATATATTTATCATTCCTAGCATAGTAGGATTTCATAAGACTTTGAACCTTTCCATTTACTTACTTTAGTTTAAATAACAACATCAAATCATTAATTAGCATATTTTTTCACGAACTAGGTATATTTATCCATAACATACGTAAACTTCACACATACAAGTACATCTTTTAACTCATTATTCCCTTTTATTTCATCATATTTCATTTCAACTATGAACTTACCAATTTCATTACCTTTTCATACCCGTTTCCTTTGTATAATACAATACATAAGCATAACATCAAATGAACACTTATAGTTGCAATGTATTTCATTAAAACTAAGCATGATATAATCCAATCATAAGCTTGGCACAAGCCTAAGCACATCAACAACACATGTTAGTATAATTAAACATAATTCATGCGAACTTAACATAGATAACCACTATACTTAAGCATGATCCAATTGGATTTATCATCCTTCATAACATATCATATTTTCCATGTATCACCATTTCAATGAGTTTCATACATACATGTCTTGGTTCATATTGAACACTTACCATTTCATTTGCATAAATCATAAGACATAAATATAACATTAACAATAGCCACAAGCTAGTGATTAAACACATAACTTAACAATATCATCATATGGTAAGATATGATACATAAACATAGCATCACTTAAATCATACCTTTCATAATTATGAATGTTCAAACTTTGATCATCGTTACATCATACCATTCCACCAATTTCATAGTGAATTTTATTGAACCCTTACCTATTCATCTCTTTTCATGCCTGTTGAACCACTTAGAGTAATACCAGATATGCGGGAAAGCTCACATAAAGTGTGCTAAAGATATAGTCGTAGCTTACACAAGATGAAAAATGGGCCTGCTCACACAAGTTGTCGGTCGAAATGTAAGCTACACGATGTTGCTCACACAAGCTATTAAATATCCACAACAAATGTCAGACCTAAGCCATCAATAGGACATTCAACACCAGCACCTGAAACATTGTAATCTGGGTCTACTCACACAAGTTGTTGATCGGAACATAGCTACATAGTGCTGCTCACACAAGCTGTCAAGTATCCGTAACACATGTCGGAACTTAGCCACCGCTAGGACATTCAGGACCAGCACTCGAAACATGGTAACCCTAATGACATGTCATTTGTATCCTATATATTCCTAAGGTTCAAATGGGGCTCAATAGTCGGCGTACGTCATTGAATTTCCATCGTTTCTTGACAAGAGAAATTGCAAAACATATATATAATGATTCAATCACAATAGAAGCACATACTAACATTCAAGTTAATCAAAATTATACAGAATTCAGTTCATAAGAACTTACCTGGGTAAATTGTAGAAATGACAAATACAGGGCCATTATGGTAATTTTCCATTCTCCTCAATTTTCCACTCGATCTTGATCTAAATTAATAATTTCATTCAATTTATTAATTTAGATAGTAAAACAATTCGTTTTACATAATTTAGTCACTTTTGACATTTTCATAAAATTGCCCCTAAAATTTTACTTTTATTCAATTTAGTCCTTGGGCCTAAAACATGCAAATTAACCATTTCGAATGCCAATTCACATAAGCCGAATATTCATGGCACACAGAAAAACCCACATTTGTAATAATTTCACATCCAATCATTGTATATTTACTAATTTAACAGTTTAGTTCCTAACTGATAAATTCATCAAAAATCACTTAACAAAATACTTTTAAATAAAAACTAATATTTCAAAATCATCATTTAACATAAAAAAATCACTAGATTCATCAATGGCAACATTCAAAATCTTTAACATTTTCAAAATCAAAGGTATGAGCTAGTTGGACCTAATTGCAACGATCTCAAAAACATAAAAATTATTAGAAACATAGCTTAAACGAACTTACATGCATCTTCAAACTGAAAGTCAAAGCTTCAAGCTTCTCCCTTTCTATTCCCATGGCATATGGGTGATGAAAAGTAAAAATGGGGAAGAAAATATTATGTTTTCTTTATTTTAATAATAAAAATATAATATAAACATATAAATTTAAAAAAATTTAAAGCTTTAACTTCACCATCTTGAAAATACGAAATTTACCCATCCAGGCCATCCAATTATAATTCTTTAATGAATTTAACACCTTTAAACTAATAGCACTTGACTTTTTCCACTTTTACACTTAGTCCTTTTTAATTCATTAACTGTAGAAATGTTAAAATTTTTCAATGAAACTCTAATACCACCTTAATGACACTCTGTAAATATTTATAAAAATATTTATGAATCGGTTTATAGAAACAAGGTCCCATTTTCTAAAACAACTTGAACTTAGAGTCTTACCACTTGAACTTAATAAATCGCTTATATAACATAATTTATCAAATCAAAAACCTTTTTTAAAATCACATTTGACTAGTAAATATTAAATAATAATATTTATGAACTTACTCGTTGGATTTGGTGGCCCCAAAACCACTATTTTTGACACCACTAAAAAACGGGCTGTTACACTAAGCCTCAGAACGTTACAACCTGAAAAGCCCTATGTGACCTAAAATATCCTTATACGTGAATGGACATCATACTAAACATATGCATAAACGACTTTGTATTTTGCTTTGATAATCAAAGTACTTGTATGATTTGTTGATGGATTCCTCTAGGTGAGATCCTTAATACTTGTATATATTTTTTTAACATAGTGAAATTAGATGTTTGATGTCAAAGGTGGTAAGTCAAGTATTCATCATGTTGAAGTTGTTAGTAAGCATGAAATGCCTAAGTCATATGCTCTGAAATCAATACTTGTGCCATACTTGCTCAAGGGTTGTCATTGTTATTTGTCATTTTTGTTTGTATTGCTTGAGGATAAATAATGACTTAAGTGTGGGAGAGTTTGGTTAAGTTTTCATAGTTTTATTTATATTTAATAAAATGTGCAAATTGAGTCTTTTATTGACCTTAGGGGCTGAATGACACCTAAGGGTGAGCTAACGTACTTTCTGAGTGTGCAGGAGACCAATAGAAGGCACACTAAATGAATATTGGTCACTATGTCGCAACACAGATGACTTGATGTGGCAACATAGGGAACAAAATGAAGAAAACTCAAGTATTCCTTTAATGTCGCAACACAAACTGAAAGTGTTGTGACATACCCTTGAAGATGGTTGTATATGAGCATACTGGTTATTATGTCATGACACATGTCTTGGTGTGTTGTGACATCGACTCTGTGACGAAAACTAAACACAAAGTAGGGGCATTTTGGTCTGCACAATCAATCTTTAAAGCTTGAGAATCTGAGCTAACCTAGGGTTAAGGACAACAACCACCAAAAGGCTATAAAGAGGCTCACTTGTCACCTACTAGAGACTTCATTCCTTTAGATTAGATCCTCTATGTGAAATTTAGTTTAGTATTTTCTTTCATTCTTAGGTTTTAATTTTATTTAGTTGTTTTTGTTGATTTCAAAAGATTTGATTTTTGGAATCATTAAACTCTGTGGTTGGCACTTACTCTCAATACAATCAGGCTCTATCATTTACTTTGTCTTGTTGATTTAATTAGCATGTTTTCTCTTTACGTTAGTTATATATTGTTTATAAACGCCATGAGGAACTAATCCTTTTATGGAGGATTAGCAAGTGGAGGTAAGATCTGTTAACTATTTTGTAGAGTTACTGAACGAATCAACTATTTGGGAAAGGGAGAACGTGAAACAAACCCTAGGCCTGACAACCCTAGAAAGTCATCAAGGTGGGAATTCACTAAAAATTTGTATTGCCCATCTGTGAACAACTTAACCTTAAACCAGTCTAGACTGTGAGGTTGCAAGATAAGTAGTTCTTATTAACTTGTTATCTAAGTGGAAGATCGGAAGATCCTGCTAGGGTAGCGACTAGTTGATTGACGAGGAAACCCGAAACAACTGTTGGTGGAGATTACCGAAGCGAGCTAATCACCTATAATCAGATTTGATTTATTCTTCCTTTGTAATTTATTGAATTTTATCTTTTTATGTTATTTTGTCTTTATTACTATTATTACAAGAATCCCAAAAATCCTTTATTTTATATTCTTCATACTATAACTAAATTGAAAGTACTAATTAGATCTTTTAGTGTTTAGGTTAAAAATTGATCTAGCATTTGCCTTCCTTAGTTACAATCCGCGAAGTACTCGTCTACTTCATTGTAAAACTATATTACAACTTAACCAATATACTTGCAGATATTGCCTTGTCTTTTTATATTTTTATTGCAGTCTTCACACTTTGGATGTTAGTACGTCCGGAGGTGGTCAGACTATTGTTGAGAGGCTTCGATCTAATAAAGTCGAATTATTTAGGGGTGTGCTGCGATGACCCCCATTACAGTAGAATACTAGTTAGAGGCTACAGAGAGAATTTTAAATGTTATGGAATGTACCTCGAAGTAGAAATTAAAGGGTATTGTATCGCTATTTAGAGTCAAGGCTTATCTATGGTGGCAAGTTGCTGTGAGAGGAACTCGGACAGAGAGAGTCACATGGGAATATTTTTTGGATGTTTCCCAAAATAAATATATGTATACTCGATATGTTGAGCCCGTAGGCTGGAGTTCGTTGAGCTCAGACATGGGGGATAGATCTATGACCGATTATGAGGCTGAATTTTTAAGTCTGAGTCGCTATGCTCAAGGAATGATCGCAACTAAATAGGATAAGTTCCGATTTGAAAATAGACTAAGATATGAAATGATGGTGTTGGTAGTCCCATCAGGAAAGGGTTTTCAAAAATTTAGTGGATAAAATAAAGATTTTTAAGGAAGCTAAGCATGTCGAACGTGAAAGAAACAATAAAGCTAAAATCCCTATTAAAAGAGATGTTTACCCTACTACTTAGGCTTTACGACCCAATAATCGAGCTAGAGATAATAGGCTTCGATAGAATAATGAAAAGAGTTATAATTCATGCCTTTAGATTGGGTCAACTGTCTGTACTTAAGTGAACTTAGTTGCATTTTAAGATATTATTTTCACATTTTTAGAACATTACATAAGAAGCTTAGGCAATGCTTAAATATTATTATTTGTTGCTTTTAATTGCATGTGGAAGGGTTGTGCTTGGTGGTTTGACAGGTGCAGGTTGAGGAACGATAAATAAAGGAGTGAAGGTTTGCTGGGGCAAAAGGTTGGACATTTTTTCAGCACAAATGCCTGCCAATTCTAGGAAGATCGAGTTAACACTTAACACATTCCAGTTTTAACCCAATTGTATTTGTACCAAAAAATCTTCCTAAGAAAGAGGAGACGATAATTTTGGGTTGTTGAAAAAAGGAGAAGATAATCTTGGGTTGTTGAAAAAAGAATTTAAAAAGAGGAGAAGATAAACATGGGTTGTTGGATTTGCCGTAACAAAAAAGATATAAAAAGCCAAGGGGGCGAGCAAAGGAGAACGATGGGAATAAGAGGGAGAGATCGTTAGACAAGAATAGAGGGTATCGGTTAAGCACTGACGGGAAGAAGAAGACAAAGGAAGTCTTTCTCAGCCATTGCAGGACACTGTGCTGTTGGAGTGTGAACTGGACACGTGGAAGCTGTCTTCCTTAAGTGTTTTGTATTTCTTACTTTGTTCTTCCATGAATTGAATGATGAAAATGGTGTTGGATGTTATTTTGGTTTTAAATTTTATATGCCAACCCATGAGCTAAATCTCATTGGGTTGGGATTACATGATGACACTTTTATTTTCTTTAATGGTTAAAGCATATATCTGATTTAATTTACTATTTCATTGAATTTTTTTATTTTTAAGTGTATCGTACAATCCCTAGACATAGATGACTGTTCAACATGCCCATAAACTAGATCTAATTTTGAAAAGGTTGGATTAGTTGGATCGAAATTGAATGATATGAGCAAGTACTCGACATATACTTCAGTAGACTCTAGACATAGAGAACCATTCATACAGAAGGAAAACAATACAAGGTACCATATAAAGGCCTATATACACGGGCAATGTAACTTAAGGTTTGTGCTCTTGAAAGAAGTACACCATTTTAGAACTCTTCTGAGTACTAAACTGAGTATGATTTTGCCGAGGCATAATTGATAGTAAAGGTAGATTCTTAGTAATCCCGACCTTCCAAATCAACATCATATATCCTTTATTCTTTGCCATAGTATCTTTGGAACATCATTATTAGTTATTTATTTGTTAATTTACATAATAGTCCTGTAGTAATTCTCATAATTGCCATTACATTTGTACTCTCGTTTTGCCATAGCATCTCCAAGTATTCATTAATTTCACGTATTGCATCCATCACTATTCCTTTAATTGCCACATCATACTTACCATAACTTTATCATAGCATTAATTGCATTTTATTATAATAACTTGACCACTTTTGTGCCTCAATCTGATCCTCGTGGGAACAATACTCACTCATCACTTTATTACTTGATTCGACGTATATACTTACGCAAATCGCATATCATATTCACACACGACAAGTATTTGGTGCCGTTGCCGAGGATCGATAATTTGGTGAAATTTGGTTTCGTTATTTGACTTAGTTCCATTAGTTTTATTTAAATTAATTATCTTTAATTTCTACAAGCTTGCCATCAATGCATGATGAGAGGTATTTCTGCTAACAAAGAGTATCCTTTTGACTAGAAATCGATAGAACTTTATGAATAAGATGAAAAGAATGAGAAAAAAGGCTAGAAACGAGAATGATCTTGGTCCTAATGACAATCCAAATGGCCCCAGTCTCAACAAAAATCTAATTGGTCGAGATGCTAACCCTCCTATAGTTCATGTGATAGATGAATGAAATAGGCCAATTAAAGAGCACGTTGTCCTGATGCTGGATGATTTGAATCAAAGGATAGTCAAACAAACCATACAGGCTCAGAAGTTTGAACTGAAACCGGTAATGTTTCAGATGTTGCAAAGAGTAGGACAGTTTAGTGGATTACCTACTGAAGATCCAAGACTATATTTAAGACTTTTTCTAGAGGTTTGTGACTCGTTTAGACAACAGGGTGTTCTTGAAAATGCTCTGCGAGTTAAATTGTTTCCATATTCTTTAAGAGGTCGTACGAGAGCATGGTTGTATGCTCTACCATTGGTAATAGTGGCATCATAGAATGATCTTTGCTAGAGGTTTTTGCTACGGTATAATCTACCAAATATGAATGCAAAGCTTAGAAATGACATCACATCTCTTCGACAATCAGAGGATGGAACATTATCTGAAACTTGGGAACAATTTAAAGATTTAATTCAAAAATGTCCAATGCATGGATTTCAACATTGGACTCAAATGGAAATATTCTATAATGGGTTGAATGCACATATGCGAATGGTAGTTGATGCATCTGCCAATGGTACATTGTTGGATAAATCTTACAACAAAGCATATGAGATTTTGGAAAAGATTGCCAACAATGACTATTAGTACTCTACCATAAGAGTTGGGACGTACAAGAGAGCTGCTGGTACTATAGAGCTCGACACAATTTCTTTGTTGACAGCCCATGTATCTTTTCTAGATAATATGATTAAAATAATGAAAAATCCAATGACAATCCAGGAGATTAAATCAATCGAGTTGTCGTATGTGTATTACGGTGAAAATCATGTGTTTGATGAATGCCCATCAAACCCAATGTTAGTGTACTACATGGGTAATTTTAATTGGAATAATAACCCCTATTCCAACACCTATAGTTCAGGATGGAAGTAATATCCTAATTTTAGTTGGAGTAATGAGGGTGTAGGGAATTTTGACAATACTGTAAAACAGAATACCAATAATGCACCACTAGGTTATGTTTAACCTGTGCCGAGGCAAAATGTTCAACACGATCAAGCATCATCTTCTACTTTCGTTGAATCTTTGTTAAAAGAATATATGGCCAAAAACGATGTCGTAATCTAGAGTCAGGATGCATCTTTTTGAGCTCTTGAGAATTAAGTGGGGCAAATAGAAAATGCTTTAAATTAAAGGCCACAGGGAACATTGCTAAGTGATATTGAAAATCTAAGAACTCAAAGGAAGTAGCAGCGTAAGGCCATCACTTTTAGAAGTGGGACTCATTTGGATGAAGTTGTTCAAGAGGCCACAACATTGGAAGACAAATCCAACCGCAATCAGGAAAAGATCTCAGAACCTACTGAACGGTAGATATCACCTAAAAATGGTACATAGAGAAATGTTGTGACAAAATAAGATCATGTTGCCAACAGAAATGCCATTGCAAAACAATATCACCAAACTGAAGGACGACCACCTTTACCTTTTCCTTAGTGATTTCATAATTCTAAGTAGAATATTCAGTTTAAAAGGTTTTTAGATATTTTGAAGCAACTCCATACTAACATACCACTAATAGAAGCTTTGGAGCACTGCCTAATTACGTGAAATTCATGAAAAACATACTATTGAAGAAGCATAGATTGGGAGAATTTTAGACTATTTCTCTCACTGAAGGAGGCACAGCAATGTTAATGAATAAATTACCTCCAAAGTTGAAGGACCCATGGAGTTTAATTATCCCATGTTCCATTGGAAATCACTATGTTGGTAAGGCGTTATGTGATTTAGGAGCAAGCATAAGTCTAATGGCTATGTCTATTTTCAAGAAGCTGGGAATTGGGAAAGCAAGACCTACAATAGTTACTTTGTAGCTGGCTGATCGATCCTACGCCCATCCGGAAGGTAAAATTGAAGACGTACTAGTAAGAGTAGGTAAGTTTATTTTTCTTGCTGATTTCCTTATTTTAGAATTTGAAGCTGACCAAAATGTGTCAATTATTCTTGGAAGACCATTTCTTGTTACTGGCAGGACTTTAATTAATGTGTAGAAAGGTGAATTGACCATGAGGATGAATGACCAGCAGATCACATTTAATGTATTTAATGCCCTGAAATGTGCTGACGAGAATGAAGAATGTCGAACTATTGACTTGATAGAAAAACATTGGAGGAAGAGTTCACGAGATTTTGCCATAGCAATTCTTATAGTGATGAATATTCATTTGAGCAGAGACCTTTGTGCACTTTTTTAGAGAAAAATAGACCTTTCAATTTTGATGAGCAATGCTTGGTAGGTCATATATATATCTGCAAGGAGCTGTTGATGTCAAAGACATGAAAATCGGGGACACATTTAAAGTTAATGGACAACGCTTGAAGCACTATTGGGGTGCTCATGTAGAGTGAGACAAACAGTCCATTGATCTTTGAGATGTTTAGCTTCAATATTTTCAAAAATCTTTTTATTTTTAGTTAATTTTGTTGATTCAAATTTCTTTTGGTTATTTCATTTCCTTTATTTAATAAACTGTACGAGAGGAAGAGGTCGGTGATACAGAGGCTGTTGAGACAAATCCTTCAAATAAAGAGAATGCACCTAAAGCAGTGGAGGAGGAACCAGAGAAAATCTAGTTTGTGAGCATTGAGACTGACTGTAAGGCTGAAGAGGAAGCAAATCCCACAGTTGCACCATCAGTGGATAGCACTATGGCTGTTCCACCTCTTTCTACTGAACTGTAACTGCCCAAGACTATGACATTGAATGGTTGATTGATGAGCTCATTGAGATCGACAAGGATGGGGCTAAACTGGCCTTAATGAAGTGGAAGTAGAGGTACAAGGTTGCTGCTCATAAATCTACCCATTGGACAAAATGAAGTATCTACAATACAATCCAAGCAAGGAAAGTTTTCTTTTTCTTTCATACATATTGCATGGCATATATTTTGCCATGACATTATCTGTATATAGATAGTTTACATATATGTACATGCATTGAGGACAATACGTCCCTTAGGTTTGGGGGTATATTGTGCATCTAAACTGTATTAGATATTTAGTTGAGCATGTTGTTTTCATATTTTTTCATTTTTCATTCATTTTGACATGGCACACATGATTGTCAGGGATTGTTTAGACTATGATGAGTGTATTTTTTCCTTTGATGTTCAATGAGGAGCTTAATTCATCGATAAACTTAGAAATTTGTGACAATGGATTAGGTGATTTTAGCTTAGGATAGTTTGCTTGTAAATTGATCCCTAAAATTAGGATATCCTAATTCTGATTACAATTGAGCCATAGTAAGTATCTTTTGATAAACTTAGATACTCTTGAATTTATATTCGATAACATGGAAATACTCAACAATGAATAAAGTGACAATGTCTAAGAAAATTCTTTAAAAAAAATGTCATCAAATACTCCAATGCTTAGAATTATCGAGTAAGTCAACACCATTTTGTTTGCTTCATTATGCTATTGAATAAAAATGTGAGTTTGAGTAAGATTGTAATACAGAAAATTAGGGTCACTCTATTGTAGTAACGGGCGGAGTAGCTAAGGAGGTAGTTGTTTGCTCCCTCCATTTTTTTAGTCAAAAGCCTTAGCTTCATGAATGAGTATTTAAATCATAATATGATTAAGCATTCAACAATTTACTGTATACTCCCCTGTAATTGTTAAGTCAAAGAATCATGTGATGAGCTGAATCCCTTAGTTAAAAAATAGGCATAATAAATGGATATGTATGTATCCGATGTGTGGTGGTAGAGCCCAATTTTATGTTTCATAGCCTCAAGTGCCAAATTATCTTAAAATGCATATATGTGTAATGAGATGTATGCCTAAATGAGAATGCCGTACACTTTTACTGATATTTGCCATGATATTTTGGATGCTACCATAGACTATTTGCTCCTAAGTTGTTGAGATTCATTTCGTATTAAATTGATTATTGTTCGGACTTACGTTCGATGTTTAAGACCATTACTATGACTATTTTGATGTTTATTTGATGATGATATGATAGCATAATGAGTTGGGACAAGTTAGAATGATTTTTATGCTTATATATGTTGTATTTTTCTAGTCTGAAGTAGAGGTATCGATATTCGTGTTGTAAAAACAATACCTCTATGATTTTGAAATGTGCAGGAAGTCAGAATCGTGAATTGGTATAATACCCTATCATGAGCATCAATACTCAGGGTTATTTTATCGATACTTTTTCAATTGTACCAATATTTTCTTCTATTTTGATTTTAGACGAGAAACATAATACTGATTTAGTACTAATTTTTCCAGGCAGTATCAATACCACTTGTGAGACATATCAATACCCATATTCTAGTATTGGTACCTACGTGATTCTCTTGAAAATTTTGCTAAGTGGTCCTAATGCTTGTTAGTTTATTACTATAAGCTTATTTAAAGTATGTTTAGCATGTTCTAATGATGACTAATGTATGTTTAACTAAAAATTTAAAATATCATTGATATAGAGGATGATTCCATAATCACGTGACAATTTACTATGAGTATGATATGAGACGATGGTGTGGCATCTTGATTTTTAGGCAGGGTGACCAGGCCGAGTATAAGGTGTTACATTTGGTGGTATCAGAGTTTTAGGTTATTTAACACTCGGACCTAGGTGAATATTATGTGTTTGGAGTTTCCAAACTCAGGAGTCTAAATCTCTCTATTTGCTTGAAATTATTGATATAACTATGATTGAATTGCATGGAATTGTTTGAAACGATTTGATTGAATCATATGTGAGGTAGGAATGGGAACACATTGCCTTAAATCTTAAATTTTGCTTGCTAGAACAAGACATGGATCATTCTCTTGCCACACACACCGTTTATTTGATTGTTTATATGCTAGATTAGATTAGATATGCCTCCTAGATGTGTTAATGTTAGAGCTAGTGCTCAAGAAAATGGTACATCTTCTGCACCTCTTGTGTTGCTGCGTAGAGTGAACATACCTGACGAGGGTGTAGGCCCTCTGATAGAAGCTATGATAGGAGTATTTCAGCGGATTGCTGGTCCTAACTCTATTCCTGCACCTGCCAATCCTGCACTTGTTAATCAGGGGTTGTCGCTTGAACGTCTATGGGCGTTGGGTGGTAAAGAAATTTTTAAGGTTAAAGGTACTGATCCGAACATAGCTGAGTACTGGTTCGAGGGAATTGAAAGGATCCTCAAGTAGATGTCTTGTTCTGATGATGGGAAGTTGGGTTGTGCTATTTATTCGATGGTGAGGCTCATCGTTGGTGGAATACGGTTAGGAGAGGTACTGTTTCTGATAAATTGACTTGGAATTACTTTCTTAAGGCTTTTAAGAGGAAGTTTATGGGTGAGTAGTATATGGAGGCTCGTAAATGTGAGTTTCTGCATTTGGTTCAAGGTGATTTGTCAGTGGCTGATTGTGAGGCTAAGTTTGTGCCACTTAGTTAGTATGCTCCTGAGATGATACTTTCTAAAAGGGACCGTTGTAAGAGGTTCTGACTTGGGCTTAATCATGAGATTTGGGTTTACTTGGTAGCTCAGAATATGGAGATGTTTCATGAGTTAGTTGAGAAATCCAAAGCAGTTGAGGAAAGTTTGGTTGAGCCACCTCGTTCTGTGGTAACTAAATCGGTTCTGAATGACCACTTTTTGTGCTTTGTGAGCGTAGGCATCTTGGAGAGTTTTGTAAGTTGATAGGTGGTTGTTTTAAGTGTGATAAGGAACATTTTCTTAGGGATTTTGCAAATAGGGTTGAGGTTTCGGAGACTTAGAGTTCGACACCTGCTTCTAGCCTACTAGAGGTCGTGGTTGTGGTAGAGGTAATGGGAGATCTGTTGGGAAGTGAAGATTGCTGATACTATTGCTACATAGGTTGAGGCTAGAGGCCCATTGTGGTTAGTGTTGGAGGTTTGACGGGTTGGTCTTGATGGCCGCTTTGTGTGCATTATGAGCGTAGGCATCTTGGAGAGTTCCGTAAGTTAACAGGTGGTTGGTTTAAGTGTGATTCAAAGGAACATTTTCTTAGGGATTTCCCAAGTAGAGTTAATGTTTTGCAGACTTAAAGTTCGGCACCTGCTTCTGGCCTGCTAGAGGCCGTGGCCGAGGTAGAGGTAATGGGAGATCAGTTGGGAAGAGAACTATTACTCATACTGTTGCTACATAGGTTGAGTCTACAGGCGCAGCTCAGGTTTATGCTATTAGGGAATCACAAGATCAAGATTCAAACATCAAGATTGTGGGTATTTTTACCTTGTAATCCAATCCTTTAATCTCATTGGTTGATTTAGGTTTTACGCTTTCCTAAATTTTGAGTGACTTAGCTAATAGGTATAGAATCCCGATAGAGACTGTTATATTAGGAATAAAAGTTACGAGTTCTTTAGATGAAAGTGTCGTAGTGAATAGAGGAAGCCGCTAGCAAAGTTATTATAGAATAGTCCATGATAGTGAGTAGAATTTGAAAAGAAAAGCAGTAGAAAGTTAGAAAGAATAACATTCATAGTGTGCAATGAAAGTGTGATGGTCCGTTTAGAAGTATAAGTAGCCAATTCTGTGATGAAGCAAGTGAGGTGTTAACAGGTAATTTCGAGGACGAAATTCTTTTTAGAGGGGGAGAATTGTAACACCTCAAAATAAGGCCTAGGATTTTTGGGGGTGTTTTATGAATTTTATCATTAGAGTGTTCAAAATTTTGTGACATGGTTTATCAGTAATGTTTTTTACTATGGTTTTTAGAAAATTAAATCAATTTCTAAAAAAGAGTTTAAAATACTTTTAATTTTGAAAGTATGACTGATTTGTAAAGGAGTCAAAGTATAGAGTTTTTAAGAGGCAATTAGACCAGATTTTAAAATCCAACCTAAAAACCCCATTTATAGCTCTATTTTCACGTTAGTCTTCTCCATCTTCATGCTTTAGCTGTCTTTTGCTCCAAAAGCTACTATCTTCCACTTGTTTTTGTTCAAACCTTAATTCAATTGATTTCCATCATTCCCAAGTATTAAACCTCCATAAAATATCAAGAAAAAAACCCAAAACACCGTAGATTCCTACATTGTCAAGCTTTTGAGTTTTTTGGTTTTCAACCAAATGCTCGATTTTTTGTCAACTAAGATAATGGTTCAATTCCTAATTAGTTTTAAATGATATCTGGTCTTTTAAACGAAATTTTTAGCCATTAAATCGCATGTTTTAAATAAAAGCCAAAAATTGGGTCGTTAATGGTGGATTTCAAGATTTTGGGTAAAAACATGGTTTCGAAGTATTTTTCAACTTATTTTAACATGATTAGATGGTTTCTAAACTTACTATAAAGTTTCGTTAAGGATTTCTAAGGATTTAATGAATTTTCGTGAAAATAACCATAAACATGTGAAAATTTTTGATACCATGAATTGAATAATTTTGTGTAGTTTAAAGGTTGAGAAGTAGTCATAGGTGAATAATTATATGAACAAAATTTATTGTAGGCGACACGATTAAGTATAGAGGAAGATATTTGAGTTTCAAGTTTGTTAGTCGAAATTCTAGTTTCATGAGGAGTATAGCTTAGACTTGCAATTTTCGTTGGTTTAAGTGAGTCTTTGGTTGAATATTGATTGTGTATATTGTGTGATTATTATGTGTAATTTCCAAAACTGTTGGAACCTTCTTCGAGCAAGGCGAAAGGCAAGAAAAAGCTAGTCTAAGCTTTTGACTTTTTAACGAAAGCATAATTAGTGAGTGTTAGGAATTGCTGCTAGTATACACTATTCATAGCGCTAATTGGGAGCTTAGGAATAGCCTAAATCTCTATCCTAAGTTCCAAGTGTAATCTATCTATTTCCGTTATTTTATTTTTGGTAAATTATGTGATTATAAGAATATTTATAGATTGATTATTATGATGCGATATTGTGATATGAGATATGTGTGATGACTATTGTGAATTGTATTGTGTTGTGGGCATATTAAATATGTTGAAAAATAGTGATGATGTTGTGTTAGCAATATAAATGTGATGTGAAAATGTGCAAAAACCAGTAAGTACGTATGTGTTTAATTATGGAAGGTAATGTTATTGTAATAGGTTATGTACGTGATAAACTGATTTTAATGCACTCATATATGGCTGGATACATGATTGCTCCATGAGCATTATTTTGAAACTTTAAGTGCAATTAAATGTGAATTCGATAAGCATGCATTGTGTACAAGCTTGTGATGTGAGTTGATGAATATGAACATAGATGATGTGCATTAAATCAGTAATTAAAATTGTGTCATTGTGGATATTTTGGCCTTCTGACCTTATGAAACCGTTGGATGTAGTTGGCATGCCATAGGATTCTGAGTACTCACCTATATGTGTTTTGTGATTTAGGCGTTGAGGCTCTAGGACATGTTTGAAAGGTAAGGGAATGTGAGCTAAGCTGCATTCTACGGGGCATGTTTGGTGTGTTTGAGAGTGTTAGCTTTATGCTTCACTTTTGGGATATGTTCGACTCTATGAGTCATTTGGTGTATTAGAAATTCGTGTATTCGATGTGTGGTGATAGAGCCCACTTTTATGTTTCATAGCCTCAAGTGCCAAATTATCTTAAAAATGTATATATGTGTAATGTGATGTAGGCCTCAATGAGTATGTGGTAGACTTTTACTGATATTTGCCATAATGTTTTGGATGCTTCTATAGACTATTTGTCCCTAAGTTTATGAGATCTATTTCGTATTACATTGATTATTGCTCGAACTTACGTTTAGTGTTTGAGACTATTACTACGGCCGTTTTGATGTTTATTTGATGATGATATGATAGCATGATTAATTGGTACAAGTTAGACTGATTTTTATGCTTTTGAATGTTGTATTTTTTTGTATGAAGTAGAGGTATCAATATTCGTGTTATAAAGACGACTCTTCTATCATTTTAAATTTGTAGGAAGTCAAAATCATGAATTGGAATCGATAACCTGTCATGAGTATAGATACTTGGGATAATTTTATTGATACTTTCTCAATTGTACTGATATTTTCTTGTCTTTTGATTTTTGACGTGAAATAGAATGCTGATTTGGTACCAATTTCTCCAAGTGGTATCGGTACCACTTGTGAGAAATATCAAGACCTATATTCTAATATCGGTACCTATGGATTGTCTTGGAAATTTTACTATGTGATTCTATTGCATTTTAAATTATTACTATAAGTTTATTGAAAGTATGTTTAGCATGGTCTAATGATGATTGATGTATTTTTGACTAAAAATTTTAAAGATTCACTGATAGGGAGGATGATTCCTTAATAATGGGACAATTTAGTTTGGGTATGACATGAGACGGTGGTGTGACATCCTAATATTCGAGCTTGGCGACCAGGTCAAGTATAGGGTGTTACATGTTTGTGCATGGTAAGAACGTAAGATGAGACACGTTGTGATTATGAGATGTATTGGATTGATTTGGATTGGTTTATGTTCATTGGGACTAAATTTAAGTGACATGAAAAATGAGCATGTTTATATAAATAAGAAATTGAATACATGTTGAGTTGATTGATGTTGCCATATGTTTGAATAAATAAATTCATGATAAAAATTAATATGATTTGAGAATGTGGCTGAGATTGAAATATGTAATCAATACCCTATTAATTGTTCTGGAAAAGTCAAACATAGTTGCATGCCATAGGATAGGAAGAGTTTAGGATTACTTCAAGTACGAGTCAATGAGGCACTAGGTACCAATTTTCGTAAGTTATACCGCTAAGACACTAGGTGTCAAACTTATTGATAGCTTTGGGTGCAACTATTTGCTTTGGATTTATCAGATAAGGCACTGGGTGCCAAACTTTTGTGTTGGTTGGATCCGTGTATCGATCCGAGACGTGTTAATAGGGAAATAAATGGTAAAAACAAAATAAAAGATATTGAATTGGCAAATGATGAGAAATGGGATATGAAATGATGGAATAAGATTAGAACATTGATAGATCATGTTCAATGAGCATATAAATTTGGAAAATGAGATGGAATGTGCCATTATATGAATTGTGTTATCAAATGACTTTTGAAATGTATTTTCCATGTTTGAATATTGGTAAAATGTGTTGGTTGTGATCAATGAATATGTGAATTGGTATATCAGACTTGTTATATTGCATATTATCACCTATTTTAACTTATGTATCTTTATGATTTAGGTTAGGTTTATAATGTTCGGATTATAGAAATACCACTAAGTTATACTCAGCGAATGGCTTTATTTTCTGTGTGCAAGTTAGGTACCTTATGATTTGATCGTCGACTCAGCATCCTACGACAATCCCAAATTCAAGTGTTGGTGATGTTTTCATTTTTGTCTTGGCATGTACCTAGGATGTCTTATGGTTATAATGATAATTTTAAATATTATGTATATAAATGTATATGTATGTGTTGGATATGGTCATGTTGTTTTTTTTATCTTGTTAAAGTAGCTTAGTTTATGTGTTATATGAGATAATAATGCTAGATGATATGTTTGGTTGGTATATTGTTATGAAAGTGATCGTTGTTATATTTGAATTGGTCTTGTAATGAATGGCAAGTTTGGTGCATGTCTTTTTGGTAGAAATTGAGTTGTTTCATTATGCTTTTAGAGGGTTAAAAGATGTATGCATGGTTGAATATGATGATGATGTGAGCATACCCGGGGCAACCCAAGATTCACTTTTCCATCCTCTCGATCCTCCTAAAGGCCTGAATATTCGATCTCGAGCTAAGCAAATGCAAGAGGACGTGGTAACGTTAACGAGTCAGTTTTGGCGTGAATTCCATCCCAAAGATGAAGGACCAGCTCGAGCCCAAACTTTGAGCAATCTGTGCACCTTAGTCCAAGTCGAATTTAACTTAGTTCAACTCACTCGAGCTCAAGTCAGCTCATTCGAGGTCAATTGAGCTCAATCTTAACCCAATGAGCTTATTTTTAGCTTTCTTTAGCTTGCATTTATTTAGCTGAAATAAACCATTTAATTTGTCTTTAGTTAAATTAGTTGTTTATTTTAAGTTTATTAATTTGTTAAAATCTGGACAAATAATTAATTAAGTGTTTTAATTATATCTAAATTAAATACTTAATTAATTGTGTTGTTTTAAATATGTCTGAAATTGTTAATATGTATGGCCGAATTTAATGTGCAAATTAATGACTTCATATGCTGCTAATTTAATACGTCTAAAATGCATTTACCTTGCTGATTTTAGTTGCTGTAGGTTCATGAATGGTTTGGTGCAATGTATGGGCGTGTGCATGCACAATTAGGGTTCAATGGAAGACATTTAAGGAAGCACAAGTACTTGGGACGTTCATCCAAGAGGGGGCTACTGAAAGTTCATGTATTTGAACATTCATGGACAGAATTTAAGGAAAAACATATCTTGGGACGTTTCAGGCATGTTCCATGTATTTTCAAGATGATCATTCAAGTTTTTAAGTCACTTTAAAGCTCCATTCAGCCAAAGGAGATGTAGGAACATTAAAGGGCTACACATTCATGGAATTAAGGCTATTCTTTAAGGCTAAGTATGCATGAATGCATCAAGTGAAGCAACATGATGGTTCGGCCAATTCATGCACCATATTCAAGCATGAACTGAAATTTTAATGATTTAGTGTGAACATTTTTATTAATTGTGTGAACACATAGATGCCGAATTTGAGTAGTCATCTTTGTGTCTATAAATATTTTATCTTTTCTTTGTAAAAGGATCTTTTTAACTTTTGACAAATTAGTAATAGAACTTTTGTTCTTGTGAGGTTTCTTCCTCTCTTATTTCGTTTGAGTCTCGAAGTGACTTATCTAGCTTTCTAGTGGTGCAACCCGAACTCATTGAGCTTATCACCAATTCGGTGTGGCGTTCATCCATCTTTTTATTCCTTTGGTTCTTACTTCTATATAGGTAACGGGTCAAGGTCCATCTTCGACTTTTCATTTAATTCACCTTAAGTAATATAAGTCCCGAGGCAATACTTCATATAGTATTGAATCATTCTTGACGCTTGAGTTCGTATTTCCATTCCATTTTATCTATCAACTTATAAATTATTTCTTTGTTAAACCGAACCTATCAACCATCAAACCAAGCCCATCTTTTGAACCCATTTTGTTTACTTCCGCTTATAAATCAACCTAACTCCATCGATCTACAAAATTGAACTACACTTTTCGTCGACGATTGGGCAATCAAGTGAATCGACTCAATCAACTGAGCCAAATCGCATCAGATAAGGTACCTTTGAAGGCATATTGGTAGTTGAATGTGATAACTTGGTTGATTTTGGATTGTTGGGATGACAGAAATGTGCAAGTGTACACAATCGCAACAACTAATAAAGTGACAAGTAAATGTCGAGTTATCGTACCTACAGGGACTGTGAAAGAAAAATATTTATGAAATGTATATCAAACACTTTGGTGATGGAAAAATATTTTGTTTTGAAGAAGTGATATAAAAACTAAAAATTAATTAAGTAATAGAAATGAAAAGTAAAAATTCCAAAGCATGATTTCAAAAAGAGGATTTTTAATCAATATGACATAATTGTGCTACATCGAATACATTCCTTAACTTAGAATTACTAAACCCATGTTAATGTTGTTACGGATATTTTCATGACAACTTGGTAATTTGTTAACTATTGCAAATACATACTTACTAAATTAACCAATCTCTTGAACATTTATCAATGTTAATTCAAACAATTAATCAATCTTCATAAGCACATATAAGATTAAGTGAGGTAACAATATATTTCTACATTGAAACAGTTTAATCACAATAATCTTGCAAGTTATGCAAGGCTAATGTACCATTTAGTACCATCACTAATTTAACCTTCAGCTACCTTAGAAGATTAAACATGCACCAATTAAATACTATGTCAATTAATTACAATTTCAATATGTTTAATAATTAATTCATTCGTTACCTTACATTTTATAATGCAAGTATAACATAAGCATGGTTTTATTTAATTGAACAACTCACCAAGGCCCTATAACAACACAAACAAGATTTTAATAATTAAAGAGGACAAAATGCAATCAATCTAACATGAATTAATTGAAGTCATTTTAATTATAACAAGAACAAAAACAAAACAATTATTCATATTCATGATCACAACATAAACAAGAAAATTAAAGAGAAGGGAACTAGGAAGCAAATCCAGTATTACTCTAAAGCCAGACTAATGTGCTTTTCTTTTTCTCTGCTCGTTGTGTTGAACCGAGACCTCTACGACCAATTGAATGTTGCTATTACAAGGTGGAAGAAGGCTCTTTTTCAAGAGGGAAATGGGAAAGTAAGGAAGGGAATGGAAGAGAGAAAAGTAAGTGAAAGAGAGAGATGTGTGGGAAATAAAGGGTGTGTTGAATGAGGTAGCAAAGGTGAATTTTTATAGGTGTGAATGGCTGCTTAAAATAGAAAATAATTAGTAGCTACACAGTCTTCCTTTTATGGACATACAACAAGCAAAATTGAATGTTTCAAACTTTGCTAAATTTAGCTTGGGGCAAATCTTCAAAAGCACAAAAAGTGGAGGGGTTTGCATGGAGTTTAAGGAAAATTTGAGGGTTGTTTTGCAAGTAATTAAATCAGTTAAATGAGTTGATTGGGTCAGCTTATTGGGACAGTTTTGGGTTGCCAATTTTCTTGTTCGATCAGTCTTCAATGTTTAGCACACTGGACCACTTTCTCCTTCAGGCATTATATTAATTTTTAAACCAATTTAAGTTGGATAAAAATTAAATATAAAGTATATAAATTAATTATCTGTCGGACTGTCCTTGGCTGGAAAAATAGTTAGCCTTGCTCTTGGTTCACTTGATGCAGAAATTCCTCAACGGGTCAAACCTTTCGAGGTGTTTGCCGAGCCAATTTCACCTTTTGTGGAAAACAGTCGAAAATAAACCAAATTTATGAAAATTTATTATAAAAATAATTAAAATTCAATATGTTAATAATTTAAGTGCAAATCAGTTATTTTATAATTAAATTATGAATTTTGACAAAATTACTATGAAAATGGATGAATTAGAGCTCAAAAGGTGCTGAAAAAGTCTATATATTTATGTGTTTCCACACCCCAAACTTGTTTCATTGATCGTCCCGAGAAATGCACAAATTGAAGAGAGGAAGTGCTTGAAATCACCATTGAAAAATGTCTTTAGAATACATTTCCCCTATAACTATGAGTTTAGTGTAATTATGCTGAAGAACAAGAATTTTAAAATTATGCAACTCAAGTGTACATATTGTTCGAATTATTCTCAATTGTTATTATGCTAGCAAGAATAGGCTAAATGTTAATAAAGACATGCTAATTATTACCACATAATTTTTATTCCTTTATTGAAGACTAAACTGCAATCACTAAGTTTAACTTATGTCTTCATATGTTGAACTTAGCAATTTCTGTCCACTAATGTAGGCAACACAAAAATCTAAAACGAAAGGTCTTTTAAATATGTTGTAACATGGCTGGGCTAGGGGTAGGTAAAAGATACATAAATTTTAAGCTAAAAACCCTAGACTCAGCTTGCATCAGACCTTCAGAATAAGCACCTTCGATACACCAACTCATTTTTCTTTCACATGCTCTTTTGTACATCTATTTCTTTCGAGTACATATGCTCTTTCTTCTTCTTTTTTTTAACACGTGCATTTTACTGTGTGTACTACAATGTTTTTGAGCATTTTATAATTCTTTTCAAATCTCCCAAACTTATTTTCAAAGAATATTCCAAATAGACCGAGTCTAGTGTTTAGGACAATTTAAAGATAATTATGAGAGAAGTGATGGCTAAATATTGCAAAGGTTCAAATAAAATTTGGCCATATAGTCTCAAAGCTGGGTTTCAAGGGATAAATATTAATTAAGGTTGACTTGAAAGGCTCAAACAATCCAAACAAAAGTTTTCCTAAGTCATTTTCAAAATTTCATGCTTCCTAGGATTTCGCCTTAAGAAATTACTAAGTCAATTCTAGAGACTTAAACTTTCATGCATGTCTAGCTCTCTTAAAGAATTAAAATTTTATAGTATGATTTACAAACTTTATTTAAGAGTAAAATTATGTCATAGTTTAGCTAACATAAAAATTATTGAGATAATAGAACTTTATTTATACTAGAAGTTAGCATAATTAACAAAAATTCAAAATTTTTAACAAAATATAAATTAATCATAATTTTATGAATAATGTATCTTAAAGAACAACTTCAATTTTTTGTCCCCCTTACTTAAGATGAACTATGTCTCCATTGTTAAAAATAATAGAGAGAATGAAAATATAAAACTGAATAGATACTGTACACCAGGTGAGACCCTAGGAAAAGGAGGTGAGTCAAGTTTGATTGCTTAAATACCAAGCTTTTCCAAGGCAAATCCAATTCTTGACATGTACATATCTATTGCCACACTTATTGTTTTGCAATTTGTTCAATTTAATTGATGATTTCCAACTCTTATTTTATTGTGCAAGAAATAAAAATCCTAATAGAACCTAATCCTAAAAACTTTAAATATCTTAAGAAATAAAATAAAATAAAGTAAATATCCCCCCTTTTTATTTATTAGCAGATCCCTCAAAATCTGACTCGTCTTTTGCCACATCGCCTTTGTTTTGCATGAATCGCTTTGTTCCCTCTTCGATGTTGAACTCCATGGTTCAAATATAAAATCTAGAAACTTAGGTACAAAAATAAACTGGTCATGGAATATTTTTGTAAAAGCACTTCTCATTCAGTAATCATGTATTTTTGAATATCTCCAATAGCTTGTTGTTGCCACTGCATATGTTGCATTAGGTCCATCAACTTTGACTTTTTATCATGAAGATCTGGGTGAGGCGAATGAGTTCTGAATGTTGAGGTCGCCATGTCAGGTTCGGTTATTGGTTCAATTGGTTCTGCCTTATTAAGGATTTCAACTCACTGCATTGGTTCGATCTTTGTGGGATCTTTTTCTTCTTCTTTGGGATCCACACATAATTCAACTTGTTACTGTAGAACAGAATCTCCGTCTACTCGGTAGAGGTCCCAATCTATGATTGTGCCTTGGCCATAACCTGTCTTCTTTACATTTACAAGAATTTTAGCTTTGAAGCAGAAAATTGTTATTGTAAAGGGAAAGTATGCTGGTCCTGAACTTCTGGTGGCACAATTTCAAATTTCCCTTAAAATGATTTTTTTCACACGAAAGGTCTTTGCCGTTAAAATTAAGTATAACAAGATCATTCGCTCTAACGAAATTGTTGTCCTATGCGAAATAGGCATAAGGTTGAACCGAATGAAATAAAACCTTACCTTCGCTAGTGGTGTCAAATATTTTCTGCGACAAGTGTGAGTTGCATGCTTTGACACAGTCCACTTAGAACATAGAACTGTAAGTTCATCGAGAATTTCTTGCAATTTTTTGTCCTCAATATTTTCCATTAAGGAAAAATATCTGTCGTCTTGAAAATCAGGTAAATCAAATAATTAATTAATAGTTCTTGAATTTATTGGTACCTTAATTCCTCCGATAGAGGCTTCTGTTAATTCACTTGAGGTCAAATTCACAAAAAAATCAAGAGTTAACTCTTCATCTGCGCTTGGCCTTTTCTCACAAAACACTTCCCAATTTAAAGCTTCAGCAGCTTTTCTAATGCTCACCATGAAATTAGTGTAATTGCTTTCTTTTAGAGTAAAACCTTTTTTTGGGAGCATTTGTTGATTTTTGAAAATACTGTCGTATCTCACTTTGGCTTCTTCATAGTTAAATTTGTTTTGTGATTCTTCAACTTGGACAGATGTAACACCCCAAAATTTAAGCCTAGAGGAAATAGGTTTTGAACAAAGGAACAGTTAGGAGACTCTATATAAATATTTAGTTGTGTAAGGAAGTGACATAAATAATTGTCTACTTCAGTGGTTAATTGATCTGGGTGTGTTTGGGAGTGTTTGAGAAGCCTGGCTTCAAGTCTTGGCTTTTGCAGAATTTTTAGTTTTGCTCTTAAATGAATCTGGACACTGGCTATAGGCTTTATAAATAATAGTATTTGTTTTATGACACAAAAATAGCTTGTGGTCTAGTGGTAAGGTGGCGTGTTGTGTAATTGTGAGGTCTGAGGTCCAAGTCTTGGGTTGTGCAATAGAGTATTTATTTTGCTGCTTGAGCTGTGTAGGTAGTGGAGTTGGACTGAAACACAGCTAAGGGGAATTTGAATGGAATTTGAATGGAGTTGTTGGGGGAGTTGAGGAGAAATCGGTGGAGTAATTCAAGGAGGGATAAGGGAGGGGAGAGATTTTAGGAGAAAATCAAGGGAAGTGAGGGTAGAGGAGAGGTGTGCCGAAATTGAACTTTGTACTCAGGAAAAATTTGACCAGAGGGGATACTGCTCATTTTGGATATTTCTCATATCAGTTTTGTGTAGCATTTCTTTTTGCTTTGCTTTCTGGTGCCGAATTTTACTAAGAGTTCGAGTACCTATCGGGTTTTGCTTTTTCTACTATCTCTTTTTATTTTTTGGTTTTGGCCGAATAGTTTTGGTTCCCTCCTCTGCTGAATTTCCCTTTCTTTCTGTCATTCATCTGCTTCTAGTTCTCCATTATTTTTTTTCTCTTTTTCTATTCCTCAATCCGTGTTCTCTTGGCTGAATATCTTTTTGTCTTTCAATTGGTTTACCTTTGCCAGGCTAATTTCCTTTTACCTTCTACCCGATTATCACCCTATCCTTGTATCATTTTTCTGCGTCGATCTTTTCTCTGCTACTTCTTGCTGTTCCTGTGCTGTAAGTGTTTCTGACTATCAGTAATGTGTTTATACCATCGCTTTTGATTAAACCTGTTCTCTTCTATTCTTCTTCTTAAAACTAAATACTTTTATTTTCTTCTTTGTTTACCGACTGTGGATTCGTTCCTCTTAAGGTGTTACTCGTTGCGGTTTAGAGTTTCCTTTGAGGAGTGGTGGTTTGAAATGGTCGTAACCCTTGTTCTCAACGTTCAAACAAAGTAATATGCTACCTCACTTTTAGGGTTTAAGCCGTATGCTGTCCATGTTCCTATAAGATACCGTTCGCGGTTTGTGGCCACTTATATGGCCTAACTTAGTTTTGTGATCTTTGTTTGTGGTGCAGTTAATCGATAAAAATGTGTGACCACTTTTGGTTGGCAGTTTTGGAGGAGTAGTGTTGCCCTCTTTCAAGCAAGGTAAGGAAGGAATTTTGGAATAAGTGTCAATAAGAGGGTGTTTTACCCTAACGATTAAAGGACTAACTTTGGGTCATGGTTGAATTTAGGTTGGTGTACATGGACATTTGCGCTCTTCTCGTAAACAGGTTTGTAACACCCTACTGTAACTGTAGAACGACAGAAACTGAAAAGCCGTAAATATGGCATTTGAAACCATACGGGCATGCAACCGGTCTAGTGGTAAGCCCAACTTGCACCTGAAGGGTAAAATGACCGAAATACCCTCGAAAAGTAAGATGACCGAAATACCCCCGAAGGGTAAAATAATTGAAATACCCCCAAAGGATAAAATGGCTAAAATACTCCCGAAGGGTAAAATGATTGTTATACCCCTAGGAGTCAAAATGTCTGTATGGCCTTATGTATGTATGACTGATTTGCTCTATGATATGTATGCTCTGATTGAATATGATACTCTGCATACACGTATGATTTATGACGTGACATACTGCATGGGGTTGGGATGTTGATATGGGGGAAGTATACTGTACTGGTGGCTTTGCTACATATACTGTTACTGGCAGCTTCGCTGCGATACTTTTACTGGTAGCTTTGCTGCGATATTGGTGTGTTGACTGGGTGGGTCAATTTTATCCCCACATGGTGTGTTCGTGGTACAGGTGGTGTGTTGGCTGGATTGGTATGGGTTGCATTATCACACTGTTACTGTATTAGGCTAAGGCCCACACTGTTTCTGTATTGGGCTAAGGCCCACACTGTTACTGTATTGGACTAAGGCCCACACTTTTACTATATTGGGCTAAGGCCCACACTATTACTGTATCGGGCTAAGGCTCGCATTGTTACTGTATCGGGCTAAGGCCCACACTGTACTGTTACTGCATAGGGCTCAGGCCCAGACTATTACTGCATGTTGTAGGCTAACTGTTTGGTAGGGGATTACACACTGAGTTTCGTAAACTCACCCTCTCCTTTTAACTGTGCAAGGAATCCTCAGTGATAGGCGATTTGGTGCTACGAGGGACTTGGAGGTGGCCACACAACTGCTGCTGATTACACTTGCTTTTATTTTAATTTAACTTATAAGTTGGGTTTTGTTTTTGTAATAAGGCCTTTAAGTTCGTTTAAATTTTTAAGTGGGCTTTTGCTTACCTATTTTAAACTGCTAGTTTAGGAGAAGACGAATTTTCAAAATTATTATTATTTTCAAAGATATGAGACTTAAACAATAGAGTTTCAAAAGCTTCCACGGTCTTAGATCAACTTACTATAACAAAAGCAAGACAGCGACATGAACATTTTGGCTAGTTGATTTGTTAAATAATAAATAAGAGGTTTTTTAACTTAGAAATGAATTTTTATCAACAAGACCAATTTTCAAAAGACACTTCAATGTGACACGTCAGATTCGACCATAACGTCTAGGCCGGGTTTGGGGTGTTACAATAGAGGCACAAATTCTTTTGCTAGGCATGATTAACCTGAACATAAGATGGAACAAATATTTTTCTCAAAAATTCAATTTGCATTAAATATTAATAATTGAATAAATTGAAGCATGAAATAATTAAATAAAATTGAAGTTTAGGAGAAAAAAATTTCTTACCACCTTTGTATAAAAATTGAAAACTCAAGAATAAAATTAATACGGAGCTAATAGGGTTGGTTTAGGGTTGGTTGGAGGGTAATTAGTTAGTGGCTATTTGTGTTTGAGGTGTGGTGCTAAGGAGACAAAGGGTGTGTTGTTTCTGCAAAGGTGCGCACTGGATAGAGGTAAGGGGCAACGATCTAGTTCTGGCGCACGTGAGGGAAGTAGTACTAGCTGTGCATAAACAAGTCACAACGCTAGTGCATAAATAGGGTTAGGCATGGGTAGGTGCATGGGTAGTAAGGCACGAACAGAGTTAGTGCGCAAGCAGGGCCAGGCTTGTTTGCGCGTAGGCAAGAATGTGTGCAAGTTGGCTAGTGATATGAGTAAGGGAACATGTGGCGAGGTGCACGCGATGGTGGCTGCTGGGCATGTGCAGCTGTTGGTGATGACGTCGACAGTTGCTGTTGATGGTAGATGTATGGGGAGATTGGTTTGATAGATGGTGAGTGGTGTGAATGAGGGATGAAAGTAGTATTTAAAGTGATAGACGGCAAGAGTTTAACTTGAATTCTTAAAATAAAATAATACTAAATTATTATAAGTCCTAATATCATATACAGTAAATAAAAATTAATAAATAATATAATGTATATTAATTTATTATTTGCTATTACTTCATTTATTGAAATAAGAACTCTTAAATAAAATGTTAAGGCAATTTTAATCCTAAGTAAAGTTGATATCAATTAATATATATTATAGAAAACATAATTATATATTAGTTATCATCATCTTATTTATTAAAAACTAAATTAAATTTTTTATTTTAGCTTATTTTAAAGATATATACAAAAAGAGACAGCTAATTTCAATATTTACAAAAAGGACAACAAAGTTTTGCAAATAATTCAATTAATTACCTAAACTTAAAGAAAATTTGAAAATTGAGTTGAAATTAAAACTTGGATCAAAATTGACCATTTGATTTGCAAAATTGAAAATTTATTTTGCCATTTAGGAAATAATTTCTCAAATGATTATGTTAAAATCAATTCGCAGGAGAGATTAGAGGGGTCACAAGCGGTCCCACTTAAGTTCCAATATCCTAGACAAAATTTATTTTAACATACTAATCTAGAAAATATATCGCAAGTCATTTATTTAAAACAAAACAAGAAAAATTAAGTATTCGATAAAATGAACGAGACCTTATCTCACCCAATTTTATCCCCTAATAATGTTTTAAGCGCTAAGCATTAACTTGAAAATTACCTCCCTTACCTTAAAGTTTGACAACTCTATATGGAAAAACTTGGTGAATAGTAAATGGACCAGACCAATGTGAATTCAACTTACCTGAAAAAGCCTTAATCTGGAATTGAACAACAAAACTTGTTGACCGGCTTCAGATTCTCGAACTCGGATGTTCTTATTATGCCCTCTTTTTAATCTCTCATTGAATAACTTAGCATTTTCATATGAGAAAGTTTGAAATTCTTCTAACTCATTAAGTTAGAGCATTTGTTTCTCTTTGGCAAGCTTGGGATCCAAATTGAGCTGTTGGAGAGCCCAGCCAGCTTTATGTTCTAACTCCAAGGGTAAATGACAGACTTTCCCAAAAACCAACTGATAAGGAGACATCCCTAAAGGTGTTTTGTATGTTTTCCATATACGCCCATAAAGCATCCAGTCTTTTGGACCAATCTCGTTGGTTTGTACAAGCTACCTTCTCGAGTATACCTTTTATCTCTTTATTTGCCAGTTCAGCTAGCCCATTCATTTGCGGATGGTAAGCTGTGGCAACCTTGTGCTTCACTCCATGTTTGTCGAGTAACCATTTCAATCATTTGTTCACTAAATGGGACCCCTCATCACTAATGATAGCCCTAGGAACACCATACCTTGTGAACACATGCTTTTGTAAAAACTTCATCACAACCTTGGCATCATTCGTCGGATATGCCTCGGCCTCAACCCACTTAGATATGTAGTCTACTACTACCAATATATACTTGTGACCAAAACACGGAGGGAAAAGATTGAGAAAGTCAATACCCTAAACATTGAATAATTTTAGCTGAATAATGTTTGTTTGGGGCATCTCATTTTTGTTGGTGATGTTTCAAACCCTCTGGCATTGATCACAACTCTTTTATGTAGGTATACGTATCTTTGAATAGTGTTGGCCAAAAGAATTTGACTTGCAATACTTTGGCTACAGTACGTGTACCTCTGAAGTGTCCCCCACTTAGAGCTATGTGACAATGATATAAGATCTTATGTACCTCATTTTCTGCCTCGCATTTCTTAATCATTTGATCTGTGCACTTTTTGAACAAATATGGCTCTTCCCAGAAATAGTACTTCACATCGTGAAGAAAGTTTTCTTTTGTTGATACGTCTTATTAATAGGCATCAAACCACAAGCTAAATAGTTAGCAAAATTAGCAAACCAATGGGTATTATGGACATGATTTACCTTAAGTATGTGTTCGTCTAGAAATGTCTCCTAAATGGTTATAATTGGAGAATTTCTTTCTTGTGGCTCTTATCTTGATAAGTGATCTGTTACTTGATTTTCTACCCCTTTTCGATCTTGAATTTCTAGATCGAACTCTTAGAGTAGAAGTACCCATCGGATCAATCTCGACTTGACATCTTTCTTGGAAAGTAAATACTCAATTGCCGAATGATCCGTATAGATAGTCATTTTGGTACCAACAAGATAAGATTGAAAGTTGTCAAAAGCAAAAACAATAGCAAGTAACCCTTTCTCTGTTACTGCATAATTCAATTGAGTAGGTCAGCGTTTGACTTCTATAGTAGATGGGATGAAAAACTTTGTTCCCTCGTTGGCCTATCACAACTCCTATTGCGAAGTCACCTGCATCACACATCAACTCAAATGGAAAATCCCAATCCGGTGTGACGATAATCGATGTTGAAACTAACCGATTCTTCAGATCATTAAACTCTTTCAAACATTCTTCATCAAAATTGAATATCATGTCCTTCTCCAATAAATTGCATAAGGTTTAGCGATTTTTGAGAAGTCATTGATAAATCTTTGATAGGACCCGGTATGTCCTAAAAAGCTCCTATCACCCTTTACAGATGTTGGAGGTGGGAGTTTCTCGATAACATCTATCTCTGTTTTATCTACCTTGATTCAATGCCCCAAAACAATACCTTCTCTTAACATGGAATGACACTTTTCCTAGTTGAGTATGAGGTTTGTTTCTTCGCATCGCCTTAGTACCTTGGCTAGATTGGTTAAGCAATCATCATAAGTGTCTCTAACTACTAAAAAATCATCCATAAAAACTTTCAAATACTTCTTAACCATGTCATTACAAATAGCCATCATACATCTTTGAAATGTAGCAGGTGCATTACATAAACCAAATGGCATGCCTCTAAATGGAAATGTATCATTCGGGCATGTGAACGTTATTTTGTGTTGATCCTCTAGTGCTATTGTGATCTGATTTTATCCTGAGCATCCATCAAGAAAATAGTAATAGTCTCGCCCCGCGAGTCTATCCAGCATTTGGTCCAAGAAAGGTAAAGGAAAATGATCTTTCCTAGTTGTCTTGTTCAACTTTCGACAATCTATAAAAATTCTCCATCCTGTAACCATTCTGGTTGGTATTAACACATTATTCTTGCTCTCAATGATCGTAATTCCTCCTTTCTTTTGCCACACATTGGATTGAATTTACTCATGAACTATCCGAGATGGGGTAAATTATACCCGCATCTAACCATTTTATGATCTCTTTCTTTACCATGTCCTTCATAATGGGGTTAAATCTTCCTTGTCCATCATTCGTTTCTTTCTCACCATCTCTTAGGATGATTTTATACATGCAAATGGATGGGCTAATACCACAAATATCGGTTATGGTCCATCTGATAGCCTTCTTGAATTATTTCAAAACTAAAATGAGTTTCTCTTCCTATTCTTTAGTTAACTCAACTTAAACAATCACAGGTAAAGTCGAAGTGTTACCTAAATAAACAAATTTTAAGTGCGAGGGAAGTACCTTAAGTTCTAATTTAGGTGGCTTTTCGATTGACGTTTTTGGTTGAACATAATCTCTGTTTTCTAATTCCAAATATTTAAAACGGGATTGTGAATTAAATCCCCTTTGACTAGCTGGTAGAAAAGCTAAGTCTTCCTCACCCTCTTCATCACTTAGAGGATCTGACATCAAAACTTGTTCTAATGGGTCCTCAATAGAGTTGAGTTCCCATTTTACAGCTAAATCCTCTAACTTAGATACTGTAGAACAATCATCAACTGTGTTAGGGAATCGCGTAGACTTAAAAACATTAAAAGTTACCTGATCGTCCTGAACATGTATAGTAAGCTCGGCCTTCTGCACATCAATAAGGGTCCTTCCAGTTGCTAGGAAAGGCCATCCTAGGATGACTGACACCTCTCTATCTGCTTCAAAGTCTAAAATAACAAATTCAGCATGAAAAATAAAATTGTCTACACGTAACCATACATCCTTGATTTTTCCTTCTAAATGTGCTAAGGATCAATCTACTAATTGCAGTGTAACCATAGTAGGTCTAACATCACCTATCCCCAACTTCCTAAATATAGACATCGACATCAAGTTCATGCTTGCACCCAAATCACATAATGCTTTACCATAATAAGTTGCCCAAATGTTGAAAGGTATGGTAAAACATCCAGGGTCCTTCATATTTGGGGGTACTTTATTTTGAAGATATGCACTGCATTCCTTTGTCAGGGCTACCGTGTCAAATGCTCCAAGTCTCTGTTTCTTAGACAGGATATCCTTCATGAATGTGACATAGTTTGGCATCTGCTCAAGTGCTTCTACCGTCTTAATGTTGATATGAAGTTGCTTAAGTACAACTAAATTTTTTTTTAATTAGACTTCTTATTTCTACTTTTAAAGTCTTTGAGGTTAAGGTTGTGGAGCAATCTTTACTTGAACCGGTTGATTCGTCTTTTGTAAAAATTCTTTATCTAACGAAGTTGTTAGTTTACCAGAATTGATTGACTTAGAAGTTACCTTATCGGGTTTTACAGATTTTGGTTCTAGTGAAGTTGGGATTTCAATATTTGGTTGAACTTACACATTATCTCAAGCATCAGCTTGCTCTTCTTCAACTGCAACAATGTTGGGCTCTCTCGTCTTTCCGCTTCGTAGTGTCCATGCTTGACAATGCTATTTCTTCGGATTTTTCAAGTTCTCCGTATCTCTAGGAAAAGCATCTTATGGTCGATTCCTAAGTTGAGTCGCAAGCTGGCCGATTTGGTTTTCCAGGTTTTCAATGTGGCTACTTGCTTTGGATTAAGGCATCATTTTTTGCTATATATGCCTTCAATAGGTTTTCTAAGCCATTTGAAGATTCAACTTGAGGTTGTTTCTGAACTTGTTGGGTAAATACAAGTGGCTGGGTTGGTCTAGGTTGTGCATAAGTGTTATTGGGTTTAGCCCCTTAGTTACTCCAAAAGAAATTCGGGTCGTTTTGCCAAGATGTCTTTTAAAAATTATATTACAGTCCTTGCCTTCCTCGATTTTGGTTCTAGTTACCCAAGTAATATAAATGGATTCTGGGTTTGATGGGCATTCTTTTACAATAAACACAGGCAATATTTTCGAATTGATTTCGTGGTTAAGTTGCAAAATTATTAAACCCATTAGTTGTAAAGTTTTTAAGCATTGAGGATATCGAGGATACCTGAGATACAAGTGAACTGAGAGCATCCATTTCATGTATTCCAATGACCCATCTTCCTAACGCTACTTGATTGGTTGGCTATTGGTAGTTTTTGCTAGTAATCCTCTCAATAATTTTATAAGCCTCGTTATAAGACATTGAAATGAAGGCACCATTAGCAAAAGCATCCACTATCATCCTCATGTGAGCATTGAGATAGTTATAGAATGTCTCTAATTGGATGCAATGAGGGATTCCATGATGAGGGCATCTTCGTAATAATTCTTTAAACCTTTCCCACGCTTCATACAAGGACTCATCATCCAACTGTTGGAAGGTAGTAATCTCGTTCCTCAACTTAGCATTCTTTCTAGGTGGGAAGCACTTCATAAGGAATCTTTCTACTAACTCTTGTCGTGTGGTAATGGAATTTTGTGACAATGAGTTCAACCAGGCTCGCTCTCTGTCATTTAGTGAATATGGGATCAACTTTAATTATAGTGAACCTTCGGGTACTCCAGCTAAATGGAAAGAATCGCTCACCTCTATAAACAATCTTAAGTGAAGCTGAGGATCTTCGGTAGGCATTCCACTGAATTGGCCCACTGTCTGAAGCATCTGGAACATCATTGGCTTTAGCTCGAATTATTTTACCTCTATTTCGGGTCTCCTAATACCCTGATTAAGCTTATGAAACACTGGCACAACATACTATCTTAGAGCTCTATCCTTACAATCATCAATAAGGATAGGATTTTGAGCAGGGTTTGCTCCATTTCCTTGTTTTAGATTTTGAAAGTTCATCTCTTCGGTCATTCTTTGAGCTGCTGTGTTCTTCTTTGTTAAAAAGTTTTTTCAAATTTAGGATCTACAGGGAGTAAATTTATAATTCGATCAAAACTCATAAAAACCTAAAACAAACACAGAAAAATTAGCTAAGTTAAAATTGAAAAAAAAAACCAAAATGTAAAATTAACAAATTCACAAATAATGACTTTTAAAATAGTCCCTAACAACGTTACCAAAAACATGGAATGATTAGAAATGTGCAAGTACACCATCAGAACAACTAATAAAGTGACAAGTAAATGTCGAGTTATCGTACCTACAGGGACTGTGAGAGAAAATTTTTTATGAAATGTAAATCAAACACTTTGGTGATGGGAAAAATATTTTGTTTTGAAGAAGAGATTTAAAAACTAAAAATTAACTAAGTAATAGAAATAAAAGGTAAAAATTCCAAAGCTCGATTTAGAAAACAAGAGTTTTAATCAATATGACATAATTGTGCTAGATTGATTACATGCCTTAACTTAGAATTACGAAACCCATGTTCATGTTGTTACGAATATTTTCACGGCAACTTGGTAATTTGTTCACTACTGCAAATACAAACGTACTAAATTAACCTATCTCTTGAACATTTTTTAATGCTAATTCAAACAATTAATCAATCTTCATAAGCACATATAAGATTAAGTGAGGTAACAATATATTTCTATATTTAAACAGTTTAATCACAATAATCTTACAAGTTATGCAAGACTAATGTAGTATTTAATATTGTCATTAATTTAACCTTCAGCTACCTTAGAAAATTAAATATTCACCAATTAAATACCAATTTTAATACGTTTAATAATTAATTTATTCATTACTTTACTTTTTATAACGTAAGTATAACATAAGCATGATTTTATTTAATTGAACAACTCACCAAGGCCTATAAACAAGAAAATTAAAAAGAAGGGAAAGATTAAGAAAATTCAGCATCTTTTAAGCCAGACTAATGCGCACCTCTTCTTCTTTGCTCGTTATGTTGAACTAAGGCCTCGACGAACAATTCAAAGATGCTATTGCAAGGTTGAAGAAGGCTATTTTCACAAGGGAAATAGGAAAATAAGGAAGGGAATGGAAGAGAGAAAAGCAAGTGAAAGAGAGAAATGTGTAGGAAATGAAGGGTGTGTTGAATGAGGCAGAAAATGTGGGTATTTATAGGTGTGAATGGTTGCTAAAACTAGCAAATAATTAGTAGCCACACTCTCTTACTTGGTCGGCCATACAATAAGCAAGTTTGAATGTTTCAAACTTCACTAAATTTAGTTTGGGGCAAATCTTCAAAAGCACAAAAACTAGAGGGGTATAATGGAGTTGAAGGAAACTTTGAGGGCTGTTTTGCAAGTAATTAAATTAGCTAAATAAGTTGATTGGGTCAGCTTATTGGGATGATTTTGAGTTGCCAATTTGCTTGTTGGATCAGTCTTCAATGCTTAGCAGACTAGGCCACTTTCTCCTTTATGCTTTATATTAATTTTGAACCCAATTTAAATTGGATAAAAATTAAATATAAAGTGTATAAAATAATCATCATTTGGACCGTCCTTGGCTGGAAATATATGCAGCCTCTCTCTTGGTTCACTTGATGCTAAAATTCCCCAACGATTCAAGCCTACCGAGCCAATTTTCTCCTTTTCTACAAAACTGTCAAAAATAAACCAAATTTGTGAAAATTTACACTTTTGACCCATATGGCATCAAAGAGCTAAACAATTTATTCACATGGCCATGTTACTCATCCTTGCATGGTATCAAGCTGTTACACGGCTTGCCTACATAGCCTCAACCTATCACACAGTCATAAGCATATCATTCAACCATAGCCACAAGGTAGTGCATTTAAACATAGCCCTTTTCGAATTAATCACATGATAAGCCATTTCATAAGAAATTGCATAATTTAAACCTTACCACTTTTTCTTGAGTACAAGCATATTTTCATTTGAGCACTTACTAAATGCAACTTATAAGTAATCAGAATACCATTCAACCAATAGCTTGGAACTTGCCTAAGCATCAAACAACAACACATGTTAGCATAATTGAACATATTTCATATAAATTCAACATTGATAACCTTATTTTCTCAACATGTCACACTTGAGTTTATTACTCGTCTCAACTTACATAATTTCCATGTATCAACATATCAAAGATATTCATATATGTACATGTCATGATACATATCATTTTCTTACCGTTTCTTCATATACATATATCATCCATTTCAATATATCAATATATCATGTACCATCATTTCCATGTATTTTGTATATATACCTGTATTAGTTCATATCGAGCTCACACCATTTCATAACAGAAAATTTCCTGTTGAACCGTTTAGAATATCGTTGGATACTCAGGTAGCACACACAAGTTGTACTAAACTGTAATCCGTCAATTCCTATACACGTATGCTCATACGAGCTCTAAATCGGTATGCTCTTACGAGCTGTAAACGGTAAGCTACTCTAAGCTGAATAACGGTAAGCTTCTCTGATCTGGATAATGGTAAGCTTATACAGGTTGAGTAATGGTAAGCTCATATGAGCTGAAATTAGTAACCCTAATGACATGTCATTTGTATCCTAAGGTTCAAACGGGACTCAATAATCGTCGTACGTCGTTTCATAACACGATAAATTGCATACTAACATATATATATTAATTTAATCACAATATAATCACCTATAAACATTCACTTTAATCAAAATTATACAGAATACATTTCATACGAACTTACCTGGCTAAATTGTCGAAACACCAAGGTTGAGGGACATTTTGGTAATTTTCTATTTTCCTCGATTTTCCACCTGATCTTGTTCTTAATTAATAACTTTGTTCAATATATTAATCTAATCAATAAAACAATTCATTTCATGCACTTCATGCATTTCATTATTTTTGACATTTTTACAAAATTGCCTCTAAAGTTTTACTTTTATTGAATTTAGTCCCTAAGCCACAAAACATGCAAATTAAGCATTTTTACCCAAAATTGATCATATTTGAATGTTCATGGTATCCATAATATCCCATTTATGTAACAAATTCACAGTAAATCCTCGTACTTTTATTAATTTAACAAATTAGTCGCTAATTGATAAATTCATCAAATATCACTTAACAAAATACTTTTAAATATCAATCAACATTCCAAATTCATCATCTAACATCAAAATTCAGAAGATTCATCAATGGAAACTGTGACAGCCCAAAATTGACCCTAGTCGGGAAGTGGTTTTGGGACTGCTAAACCGAGTCACCGAAATGTTTGAATGTGATATTTATTGTCTAGAATATGTAATTATGAATGTGTGAAAATTTCAAGCTTCGATTTAGTCGATTGCATGTGAATTTAGTCAATAGGACTTATGTGCGACATTTTTGAAATGTGATAGGTCGAAGCATAAGGACCTATTAGTGCATGAAATAAAAAGGGGGGGACTTGCATGTCAAATTCTCCCCTAATTAGTAGTGGCCGGCCATGACAAGCATGGTAGACCAAGTGTGATGGGCAAGACATGTCATAGACATGTTGTGTTGGTGCATCATGGGTGGAAAAAAATAAAATAAGGAGCATGGGCATAAAATAATGAAAGGGAATATGATGAAAACAAAAAAAAAGTGTGTGGTTGTTTCCCCCCCCATTGCCGTGAGTTAAAGAAAAGAAAAGAGAAAATTTTGTTCATCCTTTTTCATCTTCATTTGGCCGAAAATTCAAAGGAAGGAGGAAAGAGTTCTTGCTTCATGTTTGGTTTGGAAGAGGATTAAGAGGAGGTTTGGCCATACTTGTATCTAGATCAAGGTATGTTTGAGGTTGTGCCATGAGATTCATGCATGTTTTTAGTTGCTAGCTTGAGTTCTAATTAGCCCATGGTTCAAATCTTTGCTATGTCATGGGGATGATATTCGGCCTAGGTAGATTTTGTGTTAATGCCATTGCATGCTAAATATGAAGCTTGTTAATAATGCATGTGATGGTGGATTGATGATTCTTGAATCTTCTTTTTAGCATTTTTGAGTGAGCACATATGTGCATTGGTTGCTAGATGGAGAAGAATCGGCTAGCAAGTTGTGTGCTAAGGCCAAATATAATTTTTGTATATTAATGAGTAATGCATGTGTTAAATTGATGGAAAGGGAGAGGATGCTTTACTAGTGTATATATGTGTGTATTAGCCAAGTTTTGAACTTGAAACAAAAGGGTGTTTAGTCAATACAAGTGACCATACTTGTAGAATGTATTAAGTGTTGAAATCGGCCCCAACATAGACATGCATATTCGGCCATAGGAAGGAGATTGGTGTTGCATGTATTCGATTAGAGGCAAGCATATTGATGCTTTTGTCTTGGCTTAGAAAATTCGGCCAAGGGGGAAAAATTAGCTAAAATGTTGAGTTTGATTCATGATTCCGTACATATGTGACTTTAATGTCTAATGTATAAATATGGGCTAAGTGCCTTGTGTTCCTCTTTTCGATGCTCAAATGATTAAATCAATTTATTTGTTTAATTAAGCTCAAGAGCAAAGGGGAACTAAATCCGATAAAGGGAAGGAAAAAGTGGTCGAATAGCTATCGGAATCGTTCGACAACACCCGAGGTAAGTTCTTGAGTAAAAGAGCTTAAATTATGATTTGATTAGATCATGTTTTATGCAAATCAAAATCATGCTCTTTGTGTGTGGCTATTGAGCCAAAATTGCAAGAATGATAAGTGTCTTGTGTTCGAGTTTTGCTAACGAAAATGAAATACGAATGTGCCATGATTTATTGTTAAATGTGCATGGTTATTTGAATGATGTCCGGGCTAAGTCCCGAAGGATTTGTGCTAAGTGACCATATCCGGACTAAGATCCAAAGGCATTTGTGCGAGATACTAATTCCGGGCTAAGCCCGAAGGCATTTGTGCGAGTTACTAAATCCGGGTTAAGTCCCGAAGGCAATTGTGCGAGTTACTATAACCGGGCTATGTCCCGAAGGCATTTGAACGAGTAGCTATATCCGGTTAAATTTCGAAGGTACGTGATTTGGGAATGAATGATCTTGCTGTAAAAATTTCAGTAAATACTCTAGAAACATCCCAACATTGAGGTATGTTTCGTATGTGCTTGAATTTAGTTGAGCCCTTACAAATAAGTATTCGCTCAGTTGATAAACGAGCTACTGGCCTTTGGCTAAGTTGATCTTTTGTGTATGTACATAAGGGTTGGCAATGTGAAGCAAGTATGATATCGAAAATTTGTGCATATGAAATTATCCGTTTAGCTATATGAATGCTATACTTTTGCTGTGCTGGAATTCCTTGCTCAAAACTTACTAAGCATAAATTGCTTACTCCGTTTCTTTGATCCTCTGTTTTATAGATTTTGGTTCTCCAGCTATCGGACTCGGGATTTTGAAGTCGAAGTCGCCCACACTATCAAAGCCCCCCCTTTTGGTACAATTTTGGTTGAACTTCGAAATGGCATGTATAGGACTACCCTTTTTGTTGTGGGTCATGGACCCTTTGGACTTGTATAATTTTGGATAGCCATGCGAAAATGGCTTATATATGTTTAAGTATAATGTTATAATCATTTGGTATGGATATGGTTATTGAGAGGTGTGGATATGCTTGACAAGGATTGGCCATGGGAATGGTTAATCACTATCATAAATTGTGCTATTTATGCAAAAAGGGCTAGTTGAATCATGGAAACTATGAAATAGGTAAAGTCTACCTTAAAGGCAGATGCTGACAGCAGCAGTGATGTAGATTTGGAAAATCACTAAAAATAGTAGGAATGGAATTAAATAGTGAATAAATCATGTAAACGAACCTTGATGAATCTATTTTCATAGGAAAGTAACGAAACAATCATACGGACAGTATGTTAAGAGATATTCAGGTTCTTGTGAGATAGGGCCAGAACGGTTTCTGGATTTCCTGTTCCGACTTTGGAAATTCATTATAAATTAAACAAAGACAATTAGGAGTCAAGCCATATATGTATAGATTCCTCTCTGAGTCTAGTTTCTATATAAACAAACGGCATCAGTATTGAAGCCCTGTACAGGGAGATATCCAAGTCGTAATGCGCAAAGGTCAGTGTAGTCGATCCCTGTAACATGGGAGACTTTGACTAATAAACTGTACTAATTTGACCAACCAAAAATTCTAGAAAAAAATATGTAGATGGGAATATGAGTCTAGTTTCAGGGAAAATTTACAGAACTGGATTCCTAGTTTATGAACTCAAGATATGATTTTTAAAGCGACTAGTACGCAGATTGACAGTGTCTGGGAAATTTTTTTTAAAGTCTGTTAACACCTCGTGTTTGACTCCGGTGACGGTCTCGGGTTCGGGCTGTTACAGAAACATTCAAAATCTTTAACAGTTTCAAAACCGAAGGTACGAGATAACTGGACCTAGTTGTAATGATCTCAAAAATATAAAAATTATTAAAAGCGGGGCTAGATTGAACTTACATGCATCCTATGAAGTTTGGCTGAACCTTGAAGGTTTTCCAATGGCTTCCTTCTATCTCAAATTCTGTAAAATAATCATATGTAAAAGATGATATCTTTAATGTATTTTATTATCATTTAATATGTATTATTTTAATTAATAAAACACACATATTTTCATAATAAGACAAAGTCCACCGGCCACTCCTATATAATATGGTATATTTACCATATTAGTCCATATACTTTCATTCATTAAGCCATTTAATCACTCAAATCAAATAGCGAATAAAGTTTACATCTTTTACAATTTAGTCCTTTTTAATTAATTAACCATTGAAACCTTAATTTTTTTCAACAAAACTTTAATACCACCTTAAAGACACTCTGTAAATATTTATAAAAATAATTACGACTACATTTATAAAAATGAGGTCTCGATACCTCATTTTCTAAAACCACTTGACCTTAGCGTCTTACCACTTGAACTTAATAAATTGCTTATAAAACAAAAATCACTATATCAAAAACCTTGTCAAAGTCACAATTAACTCGTAAATATTAAATATAATATTTATGAACTTACTCGTCAAATTTGGTGGCCCTGAAACTGTTATTCCGACACCACTAAAAAATGGGTTGTTACACTAAACACGGCCTAGATGTTACGGCTGAATCTTGAAGATCACGTTGGCCATGTTGATGGCGCAAAAAATTATTTAGCTATTTTCTTTCGACAATCGTTATCATTTAAAATTGGCATTTTGATTTGCTTATGAAAAACCAAGTAGTGTCTATAAACCTTTGTTTGGGAAGAATTTATCAGATACTGATTAACTTAGAAAAAATCGAGCTTCAAATATTTACAAAAAAACATCATATTTCAAAAATGTTGCAGCGGATAACTTTTAGCATGTCTTGTAAAATATCAATTAAGTGAGCAGATAACTTTGAGTTTTCAAAAAATGAAATCTTGATTTTGAAATAATAACATTAAGTTGAGTTTGCTGTTTAAGTTTAAAAATCCAGTTTTTCTTACCAAATTTAGAAACTATGTTAGGTGATAGTTTAAAAATACCCAACCATGCAATACCGTCCAAAAACCCAAAATCCAAATAAAAAGTCCCAAGCAACAGACTGAAATAATAAATAATAGTCCCAAAATACCAAATGATAAAGTATAACAATTTATTCAAAGACATTCGAGTGTACCTCCATAAGCTGAGCCCATGTCCTAACATTGATTACTATCTGAAAAATCATAAACTTAAAGGGTGAGATTTTAAAGTCATGTGCGGGTCAATTTGCAATAAAATAGAAATCAAGATAAAATCTCAATAGTTGACATATATAAAATTATATAATCACAAAATCACATTTATCAATATGCGTAACGATGATGTCGATGCAACGCTTTTTCAGAAATAGTGCAAATTTTCATAAAGCATTTCATACCCATCTCTGCTAAACACCATAATTAGTTCCCCAGAACTCGTCCATCAAATAACACACTAATAATGTGGCCAAGCCACCAGATAATGCAGACAAGCTACCAAATAAAGAATATTATGGTCAAGCCACTAGAATTTATAGATATATTGCCATTATTGTAGTTAAACCACAAGAATATGTAGATTATTAAATTTTTAGAATCTTCCTCCGTACAATAATATCCCAACCCCATGCATGTGATATGTCATACAAAACATAATTTTCAATAGGCATGTTTTACATGCAAATTGAATCTCGTTACGATTTAACACAATGGCATGCTTAACATGCGAATCAGACTTTCTTTATGAATCGGTACAATGGCACGATTCACATGCAAATCAGATTCTCAATAGAAATTGTGGCATGTTTATTTTTCATGCATATCAAATAATGCAGTGTCACAATACATGATTGTCAGGAAATCATGTACATCTCATTTAACATAAAATGCACCAACATATTCATATTATCACATATCTGGTCGGAATAATTTACTTGGAAATCCTTCATTTTAATAGATTTATTAATCTAATTGAATACATGGTGTATTCCAGTTATTTTCACATTTCATAATTTCTTATACAAATATTTATCATTAAACGTATTTATTTAGTTAACAACAATTCATAGAATTTAAGTAGATTAAATCCCACACCTGGATTCATATGTCTTGGAAATAACAATTCTGTTTCACAACTCTAAGAGAGTTGATTAGTCATCGAATCCATAGATTTGACAAAATTTTGTATCATATAAATATAATGATGTTTTGATTTATATTTCTGATTTTGGTGATTAAGTAGAATACTTACTTAATCGGTTCTCCAAAATGCATGCTTCCAAGATATGTATTACGAATCTAAGTTTTACGACTAAGACTACACCTTTGCACAACAACCTCAATGTTAGAATCAACCTAATCAAAATAGAAGAATTTATTGAGATTGAAGGATTTACCAACACTTTCTTAATATCTTGAGTAAGGAGGGCTCAATGATTCCTATGATGATTCGTTTAGAGGGGAGGATTCTCAACTAACAAGTAGAAATAAATAAATGATGGTACATTAGAAAGGTTGTTGATAAATCATTTCAAAAAAAATAGAATATAAAATTTTAACAAATGGAAATATGATTACAAAACAAAGGAGGAGAAGAGAAAGAAAACTAAATAAAAATGGTAGAGGAAGACAGCGGTGATACCGCAACGTGATGGCGACGACAATGGTGGAGGTCCGGTAGTGGTGTTGTAGTAATTAGGTGGTGGTTCAGTTGGCTAATGGTGGTGATGAGTTGAAGGAAAAGTGGAGAAAAATGATGGTTTAGAAGCTAAAATGTAAGAAAGAAAATATTAAAAAATGAGTATGGAGGAGGGGTGGCAAAAGAGAGAGGAGGTGAGCAAAATGAAATAAAATAAAATGAACCTTGTGTCTAGGTGCATTAGACGGCTAAGGTACGATAAAAGAAGGAAAATGGAAACATGAGGAGACAATGGCATGGAAAGGGGATCAAATGAGTGAAAAGGGGGCTAATGGGTAAAAGTTGATTAGATAAATAAGGGAAGAATCTTCCCAAGCATGGCAACAATGGGGTGGACGGTAAGGGGGTTGACCGAACCCTTTTTAAATGCTAACTATTCTAAAAGAATATATGAATAAGGGAAATTGAACCTAGGATTTCTAGGGATTTAGTTAGGCTCTTTACCAGTTGACTACTTACTTGTTTGTTTATGAATAGAAAAAAGAATTTATAAAAAATATAGGTTGTGACAACTCTACCCTCCCTAAAATAAATTTTGTCCTCGAAATTTACCTGGTCCAAACAAGTGAGGGTAGTGGCGTTACATCAATTCTTCGGGTTCCCAAATGCCTTACTTAACACCATGATTTCGGCATAAGACCTTTACTAGAGGAATCTATTTTTTCCTTAACACTTTGACCTCAAGGTCCAAAATCTGAACTTGCTCTTCCTTATAAGACAAATCGGGTCTCACTTTGACCTCATCAATCGAAATCATATGAGATGGATCGAACCAATATCTTCTGTCGATCAGATGCTACTCTTAATTGATCCTGAATGTGTTTCACCACATTCTCAATCTCTTGTACCAAATTTAGACCAAGTATCTATCTAAAGTCTCATGTAACTTCTTCCAAAACCGCGATGTAAATCGAGGATCCTAGTCGGAAATGATGGACACTAGTACACCATGAAGTCTCACAATATCTGAAATTTACAACCTTGCCAACTTATGCTGCAAATAATCAGTACGAATAGGCAAAAAAATGTGTTGACTTGGTCAGTCTATCCATAATTATGTAGACTGAAACCTTCTTAGTAGGTGTCAATCGCAACCCGCTAACGAAGTCTATAGTTACATGTTCCCACTTCGACTAAAGACTCTGGATAGACTGTAATAAAACAGAGGGGAACTGATGCTCAATCTTGACTTGTTGAAATGTCAAACACTTACTCAGATACTCGGCTACTCCGCGATTAAGTCTTGGTCACCAATATTTTTCCTTTAAATCTCGATACATCTTATTCCCTCTAGGATACATACCGTAAGGGCTATGTGCTTCCCGGTGAGTAGACTGTCTCAAATTTTGATCATCGGGCACACAATATCTCCCACAAAACACAGAACTTCTTTAGAGTGAAGCCAAAATCTATAATCTAACCCTCCTCTATCTGTCTGAATCGAGGTGCACGAAAGGCATCAACAGGCTGCTTCAATCGAATCTCATCCACTAAGGTATGTCTCACTTGCAACTTTACAAGCAAACTTCCATCATCAGTCAAGCTTAACTTAGTGAACATCGATCTCAAATTTGTCATCGACTTCTTACTTAGTACATCAACCACAACATCTGCCTTTCCTGGATAGTACTTGATAACTCTTGAAAAGAGTTATATTTCAGGTCTCTAAATTAAAGTATTTGCATGTAATTAAGAAAATATGTTTGTATTTTAGACTTATTACTAGAGCATTACATACTAAAGCTTGGATTGTGTTTTAACTGTAAATTTATATTACTTCTAATTGCTGGAAAGAGGTTTAGTAGTCTTTGGTAGTAGCTGCAGGTAGGATGAAAGAGGTAAGAAGAAGGAAAAGAGGAAGAGGAAAAGAGAACGAAAGAGGTGAAACATTGTCATGGCAAATGGTAGGATAGATTGCCAACAAAAATTCCATAGCAATTCTAGGAAAATGATGCAACACTCAATACACGTCACTCTCAGCCAGTTGTATGTGTACTAGATATATCACCCTCAACAAGAGGAGAAAAAATGTGTGCTTAGAGTGACAGATCTACCTTATAAAAGGAGGAGAGAGAAAATAAGAAAGGACATACAGATTGTGAGGAGAAAAGAAAAGAAAGAGAGTTGTTTCTCTCTCTACAGTAGAATCATGTGGAGAAATGGCGTGGGAAATTCAGAAGAGAAGAAAATGGTAGCAGCTAAAAGGAAGAGATCATAGATGCGAAGAAGGGGAAGATAAATCTACCCTAGGTTTTGCATAAAATCTTGAGAAGAAGATGGAGTGTAGTGAGAACTACCTACAATTCTGCCTTTGTTCTGTTTTTCTTGGTTTCTAATTTCTGTGATTTGTAAAACTTGAAGAATGTTGATGAATGATTTAATTTTGGATTTCATTGCCCAACCCACGAGATAAATATCTTTGGGTTGGAATTATTTAGATGAATATTGAATTATCCGTAATGCCCATAATATGATCTTGATTAAAATCATTGTTTCATTCGATTCATGTTTATTTTGAATGCATGCATGAAAGCTCTAAACATAGTTGACTACATGTGTAACAACCTTATTTCAGTGGAGTCAAAAATAATGGTTTCGGGACTACAATTTTGACATATGAATTATTATTTTATAATTTATTTAATGTTTATAATATTATATTAAGGTCGTATTAAAATTTTATTAAGAAATTTTGATGTTTAAATGGTTATTAAGTGAAAAGAACTAAATCGTAAAAAGAGTAAAAGTTGTGTTCTATTAGTTATATAAGAGATAGAAGTGAGACACCATATACCCGGCCTGGTCGCCAAGCCTAGATACAACATGCCACACCACTGTCTTATCTCATGTACATCAATTGGGAACTAGATCTAAGCAAAATGATCACTTTTTGTTAAACCAAATAAGTTTTAAGTCGTCCAATTAGTTAATTAATATTGTTACATGCAAATCATTTGTTAATTGGTCCTACATACTTCCAACATCATGCATAAGAATCGTTAGCAAAATTTCATAAAAATGTCTGTAGGTATTGATACTGATATCTAGGTATCGATATTTTTCTTAAGTGGTATCAACACCATTTGGAAACACGATACCGAATGAGCATACTGTTTCTCGATTAAAAACCCAACTATCAGAAAATATCGGTACCATCGAACAAAGTATCGATATTTTTTCCTTGAGTACTGATACCATAGCAAAGGTATCAATACCAAATCTCTATTATGTTTCCTGTACATTTTAATTCACAGAGGTATCGATTTTCAAAGCCCAGTTTGCTACTGGAGCTAAAAATACAGCATAGAAAAGAAAATAATTCATCTCAAATAGTTCCTAAACAACACGCATCAAGTACTACGTTAAAAAACCATTCATACGGCTTAACTAACAGTACAAAATACCATAAATGATCCGAACAAATATCATCATACCAACATCAATGTCTATTGCCTTAAGCAATAGTAATAGCATGATGTTCTTAGAAACCAAGACATTTGTTTAGAAATCAACGTAACTAAGTCTACCACATTGCCTATTTTTCCAAAACAGATAATGAAACACCTATGATGAATAACCAAACTTCCTTGGATCACTCCCTCAGAAACCACACCACCCACATCGTGTCATCACTAATCTGCATATGTTGAAATTAGTGGGTGGGCTTTTAACAACTCAGTGAATGCAAATAATTTCAACACACAAACATGTCACCACGCAACACGGCCAATCATTTACTCACAGTTACCTTATTTTTAAGTCTAATGTCTTAAAGTGTTAAATCATGCATCATCTAGTAGTTCATTTTCATTACACATGCATACTCATTCAAGAACAGAATATAATCCACACAATTACATAAAATACAATAAACTAGGATAAGATGGCACTTGTGTTATGAAACATATAGTGAACTCTATCATCACACAACAGGTACATGGATCTCTATTATACCACATAGACTCATAGAGTTAAACAAGTCCCAAAAGTGAAGCATTTAGCTAACACTCTCCTTATTTCCTCTTACATGTCCCATTGGATGGAGCTTAGCTCTCATTCCTTATTCCTCCAAACATGTCCCAGGCCCTCAACGCCCGAAACCACTAAACATATAAGTGTGTACTCACAATCCTATTACTTGCCAACTATATCCAATGGTTCCAAGGTCACAAGGCCATAATATCAGAAAATAACACACATCACTTACCGATTATTCGTTCCCTGTCACTGCATATTAGCATCTTTTGCAAAACACTAGCAGAGTCATATAGTATACATTTTAGACATTCACTTTACACAATAGTCATTATAATCACATACCACTTTTCATGCACATTACATAACCATAAAATCTCAAGATAATTGTGGATTCAAGGAAACTTACACTTGGAACTTAGAGTAGGGTCTTAGGCTACATCTAAATTCCTAAATAACACAGGACTAGTGTTTACGAGTAACAATTCCACACACTCACCACTTATGCTTTTGCCAAAAAACCAAAAGCTCAACTAACGCTTCCCTAGCTCGTAGAAAGCTCTAATGAATCCAAAGCTTTACACACATAAATCATACAATAACCATTGTCAAGTATCAACCAATAATTCATCAAACCAATTAAAACACAACCATTAAGCTAAGCTCCCATGTAACTTAAACTATTAGCATAACAAATTTAAATTCTAATATCTTGGTCTATACTCAATATTTTTGCCCAAAATCAATTTTGTTCATTTAATTAATCATCTATGCCTAATTCATAACCTTCAAACTAGACAAATCGACTTAGTTCATGGTATCGACATTTTTCAACATCTTTTAGGTAATTTTCACAAAATGTATTAAAACATGAGAAATCATTAACAAAACTTCAAGATAAGTTTAAAAACCCTCTATTCATTCTAAAAAAAGTTGAAAAACACTTTGAAAGTAAGTTTTTACTAAAAATCTCGAAATCCACCATTAATGGTTCGATTTTTGGCTTTTATTTAAAGCATGCAATTTGAGGGCTAATAAATTAGTTTTAGAGTCTAAATAACATTAAAAACCAATGGATACATGAATGATTACCTTTGTTGAAAGAATGAATGATTTTTGACAAAAATTCAGAAAACCCATGTTTGAATAATATGATTAAATCTGTAAAGTTTTGGGTGTTTTTCTTGGGGATTTTGATGGTAATGACTTAGAAATGATAGGAAAGTAATGTATTGTGGTTTAGGAATTAAGAATCGAGTTGAAGATTAAGGGAATGGCAACGGGCGGCATGCATAATGAAGGGGAGAAAGAAATTGACGTGAAAACATGTTGACATGGAGAAAATAGGTTCAATGTTACAAAATGGTAAAACTACAAATAAATGCCTACTATTTTGACTTTGTTACAAATTAGTCTTTTCTTAAAATTAAGGGTTTTTAGAACACTTTTCCAAAAATTGATTAACAGTTAAGATGCCAAAGTTGAAAACGTTATCGAGTACTAACCTTAAGAAATCGAGCTCGTCTATGCTAAAATTCTTAAAATACCCTAAAAACTCTTAGGCCCTATTTTGAGGTGTTACAAAAAGGCTATGGAGAGGAAAGTGAATGGACTTATATGGCAATTATACCATGTTTTAAGAAAGTGAACTGTGATGGATAAGTTTTATGGTAGTTTAAATGATTTAATAAGGTTAATATGGTAATTTAATAATTAAATGAAAATTTAAATAAAGAAATGATGAAACAAATATCATCTTTCTCATTCTTTCATTCTAAAACCTAAAACAAAATTAAAAGAGCTTGGAGTATTTGGCTAGCCTTGTTCTTGTGCATGGTATGTATAATTGTCCCATTTTAATGATTTTTATGTTATTGAGTTCGTTTTAGCTTAATCTAGTTGGCCTAGGGGTCAATTTGTAAAATTGTTAAAGTTTGAGGGACTTTCCATAGATGTTTTTGGTTAGGTTTTGATTTTATTTGATGGATTATTAATCTTTTGTTATAAAATAAACATGTTTTATTAAATGATTTTTGATGAATTTTGGAATTGGGGATTAAATTGGTAAAGGTATAAATCTATGGGTTTTATTGTGAATTGTTGATAAATATGAGTTGCTTTAAGGTCCCTTGTAACATTTTTTAAATTGGATTTAGGCTAAGTTATATTCAAGTTGTGGGTTTAAGGACTAAATTGTAAAAAGTCAAAGTATTAGGGGTAAATTTGTTATTTTTCATAATTATAAGTTATGGATTAAATTGAATCTGAAAAGTAGTTAATTGAATGAAATTATTTATTAGATTAAGATAAACCACAATCAAATCTATATCAAGGAAAAGCTACAGCTTCAGACTAGTTCGACCATACTTTTACGCCCTAATTATCAAGGTAAGTTTGTATGAACTGTAATCATTTTAATGTTAGTTAAATTTGAAATTTTGTTATGTTGTTATGATGTAAAGGGATTGGATTATGAATGTATCAATAATATGATGAATTGACGGATATCGAGTCCTAGTTGAACCTTAAGAATTCTTAGGATACAAATGACAAGTCATTAAGGATTTCATGTTTTGGGTGTTGGTCTTGAATGTCCTACCGATGGCTGAGGTTCTGCATTTGTTGTAAATTCTCTATAGCTCATGTGAGCAACATTGTGTAGCTTCCATTCTGACCCATAGCTCGTGTGAACAGGCCCATTTCACAGCTCGTGCGAGCATTGATGTAAAGGAAAGGTTACAGTTATATGTAAATGCATAATATGTGTGAGCTTTCCCGAGTATCCAGTGTAATTCTAGATGGTTCAACGAGTAAGAAAAGGAAATGAAATGGTAAGTATGTAAATAGATTGAATCATGATTTATGAAGAGGATTTATAAGCTAAATGATATATTTACCTATAGAATTTACTCATCCTATGGTTGATGTTGTTTGTATCATGAACAAGTACAATAATTTATGAATTTGATGATATTTTATAGGCTTTTACTAAGCTTATGGCATTGGTAATGGTTTATACTTAATCTAGGAATTGCATTATTGGAAGTGGTAAGATATGTTTAAAGTTTATACGAGCTTACTACGCATTCTTTGCTTTAATAGTCAGTTTCCTTTGTTTTATAGATTATCAGAAGGTGGATCGGTTGGAAGCTCGTCGGAGACCTATCACACTATCTACCAAGAATTTTGGCCGTTGTTGTGTATTTTTGCCAAGGTTAATAATGACATGTATAGGTCATTTTGAATGGTATTTAGTGAATGTGTAAATGGTAATTTAGTATGTTTTTGTCTTCGAAGTTCATGTATGGTTGATGGACTTGTAATGCTTGTTAAGCTAGGTCATCTTGATTACCTTTAAGTATTTGAAATATATGACCTTTTGGTATGTTTGTAATGGCTTGAAAGTGGTCATTGTGATGGGTTTTGGTAGGTGTTCGAATTAGGTTATTATGTTTGGAAAAATGACAGGTTTTGGTAATTGATAATTTGATACAACTATGGTGCCTTTGAATGTCATATTGGTTAGGTAAGTTAGGATGTTTGAAATGGCTTGTTTAAGCGTGTTTGGATGATGTTTAAGTCCCTTTAAAGTGTCCACAAATGGATTGTTTAGTTATGCATGAATTAATTATGAAATGGCTTGATTTTAGGTAAAATTTTTGGTTCACAAGGACTGGGACATTGGCTGTCACATGGCCGTGTAAGACACACCACCTGGCGACATGGTTGTGCATCATTTAAGAGTTTCTTAGTGTTCAAGATAGTGAGTTACACGGCCTAGCACACGGCTTGGCACACGAGTGTGCGTGGTAACTCAGAGAGTTACACGACCTAGCACACAGGCGTGTGGGGAAACTTAATGATTAACATGGGTGAGATCATAGGCTAGGACATGATCATGTGTCCCTTGTTCAAAAGTTACACGGCCTAGGGTGATGTCACACGGCCATGTGACCCTTATTTTTTAAAATTTTGCAACTTTTTCTCAAAACTTCTGTTTTGTTTCAAATTAGATCGAAATTGCTTCAAAGCTATTTTTAGGGCCTCAAGGGCGCGATTTAGGGAAAAATGTATATGAATGATTGGTTTATAGTGTATTTAATTTATTTAAACATTATGATGTTAAATGTTTTCGATTGTAAGCTAATCCTTTGTAACCCTAATTCGATAACGGAGATGGGTTTAGGGTGCTAAATTTAGTGGTATCAGAGTTACGATTTAGTCGGTTCTTAAACTGAACGTAACATGTATGGAGTCTAGAACTTCATGCCATTATATAACCTATGATAGTGTGATATCTCCTAAACCAAATTGATCTATGTTTTCGTATAGATATGATGTCATCCAATCAAGCCGATTTCGATGAGGTTGAAAGTAACACGCAAGCCTCCATACACGGAGTAGCTAGTTTTGGCATTGGGCCCATAGCTGAGGGTTGGGGAAGTGAGGCGAAAGAAGCCTTCTTCCAAATGATGTCTGGCTGGTTCTCTGAGTTCATGAGAAAGAACTTGACATCTTAACGACCTCTACCCCCTCTCGTACCCCAACTTATCCCTGTTATTCCTCAAGGTTTAAAAATACGTGTAAGCAAACCTCTAGTTAATAAAATTAAAAAATGTAGGGCTGAAGAGTTCTGTAGTACAGCTGAAGACGATCTTGAAAATGCCAGGTTTTGGTTAGAGAATCTTATGAGGGTTTTCGATGAATTGCCTTGTACACCTGTTGGATGTTTAAAGTGTGCAGTATCTCTGTTGAAAGACTCAGTGTATCAGTGGTGCAATACCTTGATTTCGGTGGTACCGAAGGATTGTGTAAACTAGGATTTCTTTTAGACAAAATTTAGGAAGAAATATGTTAGTCAAAGTGTTTCTCGATAAGAAATGAAAAAAATTCTTGAATTGACACAGTATGACTATAGCCGAGTACGAAAGAGAATTTATGCGACTCAGTAAATATGCTTGGGAATGTATACCATTAGAAGCTATTATGTGTACCCAGTTTGAAGATGGTTTAAATGAAGATATCAAGTTGTTAGTTGGGATTCTAGAATTCAAAGAATTCGTGGATTGAACACATAAGGCTGAAGAACTCAGTAAAGTGAAAAGGAAACTAGATTCTGAGGCTCCTTTACACTAGTAAACGACCCATTGGAAAGTCATTTTCTTCTCCCTTAAAAAATCAAAGGAATTTCACAATCGTTCATTAGCTTCAGTAGGATTCTCGGGGAGAGATAAAGTTTAGTAACATTCGAGTTTGAGACCTTAAGCTATATCTATAGCGAGTGTGGATAGTGTCCGAAACAGTAAACCTGAATGTCAGCAATGCAATAGACGACATTTTGGGGAGTGCAGATTGAGAGATGGGTCGTGCTTTAAATGTGGTTCTTACAATCATTTCCTCAGAGATTGCCCTAAAAGATCTAATAAGGAAAAACTCAATACACTCGTTCAAGTAACATAGCTATGAGAGGTAAACCACCCAGAAATAGTGGAAATACGGGTAATAGTCAAAGAGGGATGAAAGATTCTAGTGTTAGATCTAAGGCACGAGCACCTATATTGTTTGTCAAGAAAAACGATGTGTCAATGTTTTAACAACCCATTTTTCAGTGGTGTTGGAAATAGTGGTTTTGAGGCCACAAATCTGATGAGTAAGTTCGTAAATATTATAATTTGTTAATTACGAGTAAAATATGGTTTAAAAAGGTTTTTGATATGGTAATGTATGATATATGAAAGATTAATTAGGCTCAAGTGGTAAGACCCTAAAGTCAAGTGGTTTTAGAAAAAAGGTATCAGGACCTCGTTTCTATAAACTGAGCCGTAAATATTTTTATAAATATTTACGGAGTGTTATTAAGGTTGTATTAAATTTTCGTTAAGAAATGTTAATGTTTCGATAGTTAATTAAGCAAAAAGAACTAAATCGTAAAAGTTAAAAAAAGTCAATCGCTATTAGGTTAAAGGTGTTAATTTATTAAAAAATCATAATTTGATGGCCTTAATGGATAATTTAGCCATACCTAATATGGCGGGATGATTTTAAGCTTTTAAATATTTTAATTTTATATGTTTTATAAGTTAATTTATTATTATAATAAAGAAAAGATTAAAATATATGAAACAAAAGGTTGTCTTCTTAATTTATTCTCTTTTACATTTACCGAAAGTCATTCTTGGTGATTTTCAAGCTTCAACCAAGCTTCAATGGATGGATGCAATTAGGTTTAGCTATCCTATACCTTTGTTTTTAAAACTGTTAAAGATTTTGAATGTTACCATTGATGAATTTTTGAGATTTTAGATTTTTAATGATGAATTTGAAGTATTAGTTGTTATTTATAAGTATTCTGATAAGTAATTTTTAATGAATTTAACGATTAAGGGTTAAATTATGAAAATAGTAAAAATACAAGGACTTGATGTAAAACTTTTACAAATATGGGCAGTATTGGAAGCTATGAAAATCCGGTTAGCATGGGTTTGCAATAAAAATAGTTAATTTGCGCTTAGGGACTAAATTGAATAAAAGTAAAATATATGGGGAATAATGTAAAAATTTCAAAAAGAACTAAATTGCATAACATGAATTAGTTTTGCTGTCTAAATTAATGAATTTAATGAAATTATTAATTTAGATGGAATGAGTGGAAAATTGAGAAGAAGGAAAAATAACGAATAGCCCTCATACTTTGACATTTCTGCAATTTAGCCAGGTTAGTTCGTATGAACTGTAATAATTATAATGCTTATTAAATTGAATGTTTAATGTGTTGTTCTAATGTAAATAAATCAATATATATATGTTATTATGTAATTTATTGTGACAGCCCAAAGTTGACCCTAGTCGGGAAGTGGTTTCGGGACCGCTAAACCGAGTCACCGAAATGTTTGAATGTGATACTTATTGTCTAGAATATGTAATTATGAATGTGTGAAAATTTCAAGCTTCAATTTGGTTGATTTCATGTGAATTTAGTCAATAGGACTTATGTGAGAAAATTCTAAAATGTGATAGGTCAATGTGTGAGGACCTATTAGTGCATGTGGACAAAGGGGGGACTTGCATGTCAAATTCCCCCCCTACTAGTAGTGGCCGGCCATGACAAGCATGGTAGACCAAGTTTGATGGCCAAGACATGTCATAGACATGTTTTGTTGGTGCATCATGGGTGGAAAAAAATAAAATAATAGGCATGGAAATTAAATAATGAAAAGGAGTATGATGAATACACAAAAAAAAAAGTGTGTAGTTGATTCTTTCCCCCCCATTGCCGTGAGCTAAAGAAAAGAGAGGAGAAGATCTTTGTTCATCCTTTTCTCACCTTCATTTAGCCTAAATTAGAAAGAAAAACAAAGAAAAAATTTTCTCATCCTTTGGTTCATCCTTGGCCAAAAATTTTAAGGAGGAAAGAAGAAGAAAGGTGAAGAGATTCGGCCATGCATGTAGCTAGGCTAAGGTATGTTTGATGATGTTCCATGAGATGCATGCATGTTTTAGTTGTTAGCTTGAGTTCTACCTAGCCCATGGTCTAAATCTTGCTATGTGATGGAATTGGCACTTGACCATGGATGCATCATTCTTGGTTGGTGTTTGATGTTGTGGTGATGAGGCATGAGGATGAGTTAAGATTCGGCCTAGGTGGAGGTTGTGTTAATGCCATTGCATGCAAAATATGAAGCTTGTTAATGATGCATGTGATGATGGCTTGATGATTCTTGAACCTCCTTTTTAGCATTTTTGTGTGAGCACATATGTGCATTGGTTGCTAAATGGAGAAGAATCGGCTAGCAAGATGTGTGCTAAGGCCGAATGTAACTTTGCATGTTAATGAGCAATGCATGTGTTAAATTGATGAAAAGGGGGAGGATGCTTTACTAGTGTGTATATGTGTGTATTAAGTGTTGAAATCGACCCCAAAAATAGACATGCATATTCGGCCAAGGGGAAAGAAATTAGCTAATATGTTGTGTTGATGCATGATTTTTGCATGTATGAGACTTTAATGTCTAATGTATAAATATGGGCTAAGTGCCTTGTGTTCATCTTTTTGATGCCTAAATGATGAAATCAATTTATTTGTTTAATTAAGCTCAAGAGCAAAGGGGAAATAAATCCGATAAAGGGAAGGAAAAAGTGGTTGAATAGCTAGCGGAATCATTCGACAACACCCGAGGTAAGTTCTTGAGTAAGAGAGCTTAAATTACGATGTGATTAAATCATGCTCTATGTGTGGCTATTGAGCCGAATGTGCAAGGACGATATGTGCCTTGTGTTTGAGTTTCGCAAATGAAAATGAAATATGAATGTGCCATGAATTATTGTTAGATGTGCATGATTAATTGAATGCTGTCCGGGCTAAGTCCCGAAGGCTTTGTGCTAAGTGAATATATCCGGACTAAGATCCGAAGGCATTTGTGCGAGATACAAATTCCGGGTTAAGCCCCGAAGGCCTTTGTGCGAGATACTAAATCCGGGTTAAGTCCCGAAGGCATTCGTGCGAGTTATTAAATCCGGGTTATGTCCCGAAGGCATTGTGTGAGTTACTAAAACCGGGCTATGTCCCGAAGGCATTTGAACGAGGAGCTATATCCGGTTAAATCCCGAAGGTACGTGATTTGGTAATGAATGAGCTTGCTGTAAAATTCCAGCGAATACTCGAAAAACATCCCAATATGGGGATATGTTACGTATGTGTTGAATTTAATCGAGCCCTTACAAATAAATGTTCGCTCAGTTGATAAACGAGCTACCGGCCTTCGGCTAAGTTAGTCTATTGTGTATGTACATAAGGGTTGTTAATGTTGTGAAGCAAGTTTGATATCGGTAAATTGCGTATTATGAAATATTCCGTTTAGCTAAATGTGTGTTATTCTTTGTTTATGCTGGAATTCCTTGCTCAAAACTTACTAAGCATAAATTGCTTACTCGTTACACTGCTCCTCTGTTTTATAGATTTTTGGTTCTCCAGCTATCGGACTCGGGATCTTGAAGTCGAAGTCGCCCACACTATCAAAGGCTCTTTTGGGTACTATTTTGGTTGAATTTTGATATGGCATGTATAGGACTACCCATTGTTGTTTTTCGAGTACTTTATGAAATGTATAAATGTACAGCCATGCGAAAATGGCTTGTAGAAGTGGAGTATGGCATTAGACCATTCGTGTTTATGAATGTATAGATGGTTTCATGATGTAACTATAGTTGGAATGGAAGTGTTGAGCAAATGATCAGCCATTGGAATGGCTAAGTATGATCATATGTGGGCATATGTATGACAAGGCCCTAGTTGGTCCATGAAACCCCGAAAATAGGTAAGGTTTACTTTGAAAACAGAGGCTGACAGCAGCAGTGGTGTGGATTGGAAAAATCACAAGAATTCGTAGGAGTGGAATTAAATAATGAATAAATTATGTAATCGAACCTTGATGAATCTACTTTCATATGAAAGTAACGAAACAATCATATGAACAGTACAGTAAGAGATATCCGGGTTCTTGTGGAACAGGGCCAGAACAGTTTCTGGATTCCCTGTTCCGACTTTGGAAATTCACTATAAATTTACCAGAGATAATTAGGGGTCATACCATATATGTATGGATTCCTCTCTGAGTCTAGTTTCCATAGAAACAAACGGAATCAGTATTGAAGCTCTGTGCAGAGAGATATCCAAGTCGTAATGGGAAAAGGTCAGTGTAGTCGACCCCTGTAACATGGGAGACTTTGACTAATAAACTGTACTAATTGGCCCGACCAAAAATTCTAGAAAAAAATACATAGGTGGGGACATGAGTCTAGTTTCAGGGAAAAATAACAAAACTGATTTTCGAGTTGTGAAACTCAAGATATGATTTTTGAAGCGACTAGTACTCAGACTGGGCAGTGTCTGGAAAAATTTTTCAAAGTTTGTTAACATCTCGTGTCCGACTCCGGTGTCGGTCTCGGGTTCGGGGTGTTACATTTATCATTTCATGAAGCGATGTAAATCTTACAATGTCACGATGACTCTTGAGCCCCGTTTCAAGCTTAGGAATTCATAAGATACGAATGCCATGTCACTATGGTTTTCATTTTTGGGTGTTGGTCTTGAATGTCCTACCGATGGTTGAGGTCCTGCATTTGTTGCGGATACTCCCCAGATCAAGTGAGCAATGATGCAAAGGAAAGGAAAGGTTATGATTTTATGTTTTGAACACTTTATGTGAGCTATCTCGCGTATCCGATGGTATTCTAAATGGTTCAACGGGCATGAAAAGGAAGTGAATGGTAAGTGTTCCAAAAAACCTATGTCATGTATTTATGAAAAGGTTGAAATGGTAAGTTTCATTGAAAGTATGATATGTTAAGGAAAATGATGAGTTCAAATGAATTATATTCATGTGAAATGGCTTATCTATGTTAAATTCATGTGGATTGTGTTTGAATATGCTAACATGTGTTGTTGATGATGCTTAGGCTTGTGCCAAGCTATTGGTTGGATTGTATTATGTTTAATTTTAAAAGTTATGCATTGAAATTGAAATTGTCCATATTGAAATATGCTTATGTTTACGAAAGGGTGGTAAGAATCAAGTTATGTATTTTCTAATGAAATGGTTTATCATGTGGTTGATGTTTATGCTTACGTCTTGTATTATGCAAATGAAACTGGTAAGAAAAGGTAACAAAATGGTAAGTTCAGAGTTGAGATGTAATATAATGAAAAAGGGATTGATGAGTTGAATGATGTACTTATATATGAGAAACTTATGTATGCTATGGATGAATTTACCTAGTTCATGAACAAATATAGTAATTAGTGAATTGATGTTGTTATTTTAGTTTATGCTAAGTAAATGCAATGGAAAGTAAATGGAATGGTAAGAAAGTAAATGGAGTGGTTCATAGTATTATGAAAATGTTAATGATTGAGTAGTATGTTTTATAAATCCTATTACGTTAGGAATCAAAGTATATGTGATATTGATGAACTTACTCATTTATGAGTTGATGGTTATAAAGTTTGATTAACTTTTTGGAAGTGGTATAGGTTAATAATTACCCTATATATTTTATTATTGAAATTAAATGTTATGTTTAAAGTTTATAGGAGCTTACTAAGCATTCATTGCTTACGTAGTAATTTTCTTTTACATTACAGTTTATTGGAAGCTCGATCAGGTTGGAAGGTCGTTGGAGAACTATCACACTGTCCAGAGATCATATCAGTAAATTTTGATGTTATAGTCAAGGGTTAGTAAGTGTCGATGTTTATGGTATATAAGTGTTGATTTTTGTTGTGCTACTTTAGGTACTTTGGTTCCTTGATGGTTGATGTTATTATAGCTATGTTGATGCGTATTTTGAATGAATAATTTTGTATGTGAAGGTGTAGTTTTAATATGGTCAAGTTGAAGCATGATTTTATGAACAAAGTGGTAAGTTTTGGTATGTTTTCAATAAGCTCAATTATGGTATGCTTTGATGTGGAATTGAGTTAAATGTGTTTGGATTGAATAAGCCAATTAGACATAAGTTTAAGTACATTTGATTATTTATGTTTTCTTGTAAGTTCAAGCTTGAATGGGTGAAAGAAATGGCTTGAAATTTAGCAAATTTCTTGTCTACACAGCCTAAGACACAGGTGTGTGTCTCAGCCGTGTGTGACACATGGCCATGCGACACGGCTGTGCATCCCCTATAGGTTTTCATGGTTACTTTTTGAAAGTTACACGGCCTGACACACGGGCGTGTGAGGCCATTTTGAAGGTTACACAGCATGGCACACGGGCGTGTGGCTTGGCTGTGTGACCCAAGTCAAAGAGTTACACGGGCACGAACACGGGCTGGGACACGATTGTGTGTCCCTATTTTGAATGTTACACGGCCTGAGACAAGGGCATGTGTCTCATTCGTGTGAGTCAAATAACAGTGTGATCCCTGTAGTTTAAAATTTTCTAACTTTTTCCATAATGTTTCAGATGTTTCCGATTTAGTCCCAAATTGTTTCTAATGTGTTTCTAGGACCTCGAAGGGTCGATTAAAGGAAGATATGCATGTGTATGAATGAACTTTTCTATGTTTAATGAAATGATTGGAAATGTATGTTTTTATGTTTTGGTTTTACGGTAATGCTCCGTAACCTTATTCTGGCGATAGATACGGGTTAAGGGTGTTACATTTAGTGGTATAAGAGCTACGGTTTAGTCAGTTCTCAGGCTCAACGTAGCATGTATAAAGTCTAGAAATACATGCCATTATATAACCTGTGGGAGTGTGATGTCTCCTGACTCTAATGAGATTTGTTTATTTATAGATAGAGATGTTCTCTGACCAAGTTAATTACGATAATGTTGAAAGCAATACTCAAGTATCTGATTAAAAGTTGCTATTGATGGGCAAAAATTCATAAAGGTAAGAGTAAAGGTCTATAATGTTATGTTGATAATGAAAGTTATGTTTGATGTGTATATATGAGACTTAAATTTAGTGGCTGTACAACCTCCACCCCCTTACCCTCAATATCTTATACAATGGAATTTAAACAAGATGTATGTTGTTTAAGTCTATAAAAAGTGGAACCGAAGAGCTTAGCAGTTAATTGAGAAATAATGTGGTCAGAATAGAGAATTGGTTAGCATGTAAAGAATAAGTTTTTCACTGGTAATTGACTTTATCAGAGATGGTATCCAAAGAACGGGTTAATCATTTTAAATTGATTTCTTTAGTGGAACAGGATAACGTGGGATCATCGATGACTTTAGTAGTTAGTGAGATAATGTTTAAATTGTAAATATATCTGAATGCAATTGTTATGGTCGAGCATCTTACAACGATCTCCTCTGAGTATTCTATACGTTCTTTTATCCTCAGAGACATATGCAATTGCTCATCTTCAGATGTGATTCTTATCATATGGAAATGTTAAATAACCATAATGTTAGACAGAGGTATTGTTAGTCTGGTTGATTAATGATCGGCAATGTTTGATTTTTCTTTGGCATTCTATTCCATTATGTTTTGTAGAAGACTCGACGATAAGACTCATGTAATGCTATTTTTCTACATATACTGGTTGATGCTCTGATTTATATATATGCAATTTATGTTGTCTCTGCCACAATTGATTCCAGTGTGTATGAGTGATATTCTTCTTCTGGATTTTCTTTGGGGTATCATCGATCTCTTTATCATTAAACATGGGTTGTATTTTTGGAAATTCAATAGAGCTTTATATCTTGGAATTCTTTATCTCATCAGTCTTATTATTCTTATTGTTTAATCTATCAAACATGGTTCATCTGTAAATGATATTCATTGGCTGGAGGTAATTACATCTATTACAGTTATAATTCTTGGTTGGATCATGGGAGCACGATGATACAGATCTCAGATTTATAGAGGTTGTGTTGTTGCACTGGTTGTTATTGGAACTAAATTCAGTTTTTCTCTTTTGTTTCGAACTACACTATTGATGTTTGAGGTATTTTTCTCTCTATACGGTTGTAACGTCGGTCTTAATATAACACTGTGGTTTTATTTCATCTGATGATTGCGGCTCTGATATGGTTAAAGCTTCGATGTTAGTAGTTGAAATAGTTTCATTATATATCCCATTTCTAGCTTTCATGAAGAGGAAAGGCAACAATAAAAGTATAGATGGTGGAAGATCGAGTTTAACCTCGCATATTGGTTCTCATTACTGAGATAATCTCGAATTATGTCAATGAGTCAAAATGGGATGTCATATTTTGAGTGAGTTAATGCAGCTTGTGGTATTCTAAGGAAAGTACGATAGATTGTATGTCTGGGTTGTCTTAACAACAAAAAGAAAGAATTATTCTGAAATGTTATTATCTGATTGATAAGATCGAATCATTTGTTTTACTTAGAATGGATTATTCATTTGAAAAGTTAATTGAGTTGTATGCATGTGAGTTTATCCCAGGTTTGGAAATCAATTTTGTGAATTCACGAACAAACAGATGGACTGTTAGAATGGGAAATTCATATTGTAGAAGAGACGATACATATGATACTATTTGAAACTTTTCATCAAATACAACGTTTGTCAGTTGGAAGTTATAGATGCAAATATGTCGGAAACATCGGTTTGAGTCTATTGTGAAAATTACGAACTTTAGCTAAACGCTATGAATTGTCTAATGTTCCTAGAATTTGATAACCTGGGTTTCCTTTCGAATGTGTTTTGACAGATGTTTGTTGGAAATTTCTCGGTATTACTTATGATAAAGTTATGACAAGAGAACGTAATAGCTGTTCCGTTAAGTCCAAATATAACATCAAGTTTTGATATGAGTTCTGAATCAAGACGAGTTATGATTCATTTATTTAAGCACTACCATTGAAAAGGTGGAATAAAGACTAAACTTGATGGCTATTAACAGGTGAGAAATTTTTAGGACGAAATTTTCGTAAGGGGGAGATTATAATAACCTGTTGTTTAGTGGTGTCAGAAATAGTGGTTTTGAGGCGACAAATCCAACTAGTAAGTTCGTAAATATTATTATTTTGATCTTTACAAGTCAAATATGGTTTTAAAAAGGTTTTTGATATTGTAATTTATGTTATATGAATGATTAATTATCTCAAGTGGTAAGATCTTAAAGTCAAGTGGTTTTAGAAAATGAGGTATTGGGACCTTGTTTCTACAATCGAGCCATAAACATTTTTATAAATATTTACGGAGTGTTATTAAACTTGTATTAAAGTTTCATTAAGAAATTTTAATGTTTCGATAGTTAATTAAGCAAAAAACAATAAATCGTAAGAGTTGAAAAAAGTCAATTGCTATTAGGTTAAAGGTGTTAATTGATTAAAGAATCATAATTGGATGGCTTTAATGGATAATTTACCCATACCTAAGATGGTTTTAAATCTTTTAATTTTATATGTTTTATAAGTTACTTTATTATTATAATAAAGAAAAGGTTAAAATATATGAAACAAAAAGATGTCTTCTTAATTTATTCTCTTTTACATTGATGAAATCCATTGTTTGTGATTTTGAAGCTTCGGCCAAGCTTCAATGGATGCATGTGAGTTTGTTTTTCACTCGTTTCTAATAATTTTTTATGTTTTTGAAATCAATGCAACTAGGTCCAACTAGCCCGTATCTTCGTTTTTAAAACTGTTAAAGATTTTGAATGTTACCATTGATGAATCTTTGTGATTTTAGATGTGAAATGATTAATTTGTAATATTAGTTGTAATTTATAAGTATTTTGATAAGTGATTTTTGATGAATTTAACGATTAGGGATTAAATTGTTGAAATAGTAAAAATGAAAGGACTTGATGTGAAAGTTTTATAAATATGGGCTGTATTGGAAGCTATGAACATTCAGTTAGCATGGGTTTCCAATAAAAATAGTTACTTTGCATGTTTTAGGCTTAGGTACTAAATGGAATAAAACTAAAATGTTGGGGGCAATTGTGTAAAAATGTCAAAAAGGACTAAATTGTATAAATGGATTAGTTTTGTTGTCTAAATTAATGAATTTAATGAAATTATTAATTTAGATCAAGAATGAGTGGAAAATCAAGAAGAAGGGAAATTACCAAAGAACCCTATACTTTGACATTTTTGCAATTTAGCCAGGTAAGTTCGTATGAACTGTAATCGCCCATTTTCAGTGAAATCGAAATAATGGTTTTGGGACTAAAATCCAAAGTGAAAATATTTATTTTATTATTATTTTAATACTTAGAGCATGTTATTTGCGTCATATGAAAATTTCGTTAAGAAATTTTATCATTTACATGTTTAATTTGATGAAAAGGACTAAATCGCGTAAAGTGTAAAAGTTGGGTTCTAATAGCTAAAAGTTTTTAATAGCTATAGAATTTTAAAATAGAGGTCTTTATATGGCAATTAGACCATTAATATGTTAGTGGATGATAATGGCTTGGCAATTGTGTAAATTTTAATGTTTTTAGAGGTTAAATTGGTAAATAGGTAAATAATGATAAATTAAGTAAAATAAAAGATGGCTATCATCTTTTTCCATCATCCACCACCAAAATTAGACCTAGGAAACTCCATGGAAGGAGCTTGAACATTCGACCATCTTTCTTCCTTGCATGTAAGTGCAATTTTACTCAGTTTTTAATGATTTCTATGTTTTTCAAGTCATTATAGCTTAATATAGCTAGCCCAGGGACTAATTTGCAAAATTGTTAGAGAGTTAGGGTTTCATTATTGATGAATGTGTATGTGTTTTGATGTTTGATGGTAGAAAATGAATGGTTGTTGTTAGATAAACAAGTTTTGTAAAGTGATTTTGGTTGAACATGTTAAATAGGGATTAAATTAAGAAAGGTGAAAATTATGTGGTGAAATGTGTGAATTAATAAAATATGGTGAAATTGCATGAATTTACATTTGAGTTTAGGACTAAATTATAAAGAAGTCAAAAGTTTAGCCCCAAAAGAGTAATTTTTCCATAACATGAAATTTGGATTGAATTGAATAGATTAATGGTTAAATGAGTTAAATTTGATTATATAGATCAAGAAAAGCGAAGTATGGAATTAGATCGAGGAAAAGACAAAGTTATTGATTAAATGATAAATTTTCGTCGTACGAGTTCAAGGTAACTTCATATATTAATAAGCTTTAAATTACATATATGTGTTTACATGCTTATTTGATATAATTGGATGATACGATACTACGAAAATTCTCGACGAGATATCGGCAATTGTATGGATCCTGGTTGAACCTTAGGAATAGATAGGATACAAATGACATGTCATTAGGAGTTACCGTGTTTTGGGTGTTGGTACTGGTCCCGTACGTTCTACCGGTGGCTGAGTTTTCTGGCATGTGTTGCGGTTACTCGACAGCTTGTGTGAGCAGCACTGTGTAGCTACATCTTGACCGTCAGCTTGTGTGAGCAGACCCAGTGATGGCTCAAGAGGGAGCATCTATATGAGATAAGACATAGAGATGGTTTCGACCATGTATTGGCACTTAGTGTGCGAGATACCCGAGTATCTGATATTATTCTAAATGGTTCAAAGGGCACAGTGTTATTACGAGAGTGTATGAGTTCGATATGAACTAGTACAGGTCTATATGTGAATCATGTGAGAATTCAATCTATAAGTTTTGTGATTTCAATACTAACCTTGTGGATGAACATGTGTTAGGCTTGTGGATCAAATTGAGTTGCATTATGCTCTGTTTAATCACTTAAATTGTGATTAAATGGTAAGCTGAGTTTTATGTTATACGAACTTACTAAGCTTAATTTCTTACTCTGTTTAATTTTTCGTGTTTTATAGTGAATCAGAAGCTCGTTCGGGTTAGAAGTTATCGGAGATCGTGTCGTACTATCAAACTCTCATTTTGGTACTTTGGGCTTTCTATATTTCGGTTAAATGGCATGTATTCGTATTTTGGCTAATGTAGCCTATATGTCTTGATGAGTTTTGGCCATTTGAATCGGTTAGTAAAGTGGTCAAAAATTTTGATATGTATATATGTATAAATGGCCTTGTGTTATGTGGTGTATAGTTGCTATATGAATGCCTTGCTTGTGAAATTATGTTTTGGCACCAAATGGTTGGAATTGGGATGAGTTTGCATGCTACGTTTTAGGTACAGTGTCTCATATATGAAAATTGACCATTTAGGTAAACTTTGGAAGTATATTTGGTATGCTTTAATGTGATCAAATGAATGTGCTTATAGATATCATGGTATATGTCATATTGCATGTTATAAATTTGATATTTGCTAGTTTTGAATGCTTATTTGTCCCATAGTTGTATGTGTATTGTTGAGCTTAGGTTGGTACCTCATTGGGTGAGAAATGTGGCTTAGAAAATAGCCTATATTTGTCCATATGGGTAGATACGCGGGCATGTGTCTTAGCCGTGTGGGACACAAGGCCATGTGACACAGCCGTGTCTCCCCTGTAATTTTTAATGAAAGAAAGTCAATGAGTTACACGGGCTAGTCACATGGGCATGTGGTTGGCCGTGTGACCCAAGTCAGTGAGTTACACGGGCTAGTTATACGGACGTGTGGTTGGCTGTGTGGCCCAAGTTAATGAGTTACACGGCGTCGACCATGGGCTGGGAGACGACCATGTGATCCCATTTCGAATGTCCATATGGCCTGAGACACAGACGTGTCTCTTGGCTGTGTGAGACATACGGCCTGGCCACATAGGCATGTGTCCCCTGTACTTTTAAAAATTTTCTATGTTTCCCAAAAGTTTCTTTAATTCACGTTTGAGTCCTAAATTTTTTTTAAAGTTCATTTTGGGCCTTGAGGGCTCGTATTAAGGACTATATGCTTGTATTTGAATGGTTTATGTTTGGAATGAGAAATGATTAGAAATTGTATGATTGTATGACCTATGAATCCGGTAATACTCTATAACCCTATTTTTGCATCGGATACGGGTTAGGGGTGTTACATGAACTGTCATCATTATAATGTTAATTAAATTGAATGTTTAATGTGTTGTTCTAATATAAATAAATGAATATACATATATGTTATTATGTAATTTGTCATGTCATGAAACGATGTAAATCCAACAATGTCACAACGATTACTCAACCCCATTTAAACCTTAGGAATTCAAAAGATACGAATGAAATGTCATTAGGGTTTTCATGTTTTGGGTGCTGGTCTTGAATGTCCTACCGATGGCTGAGGTCTTGTATTTGTTACGGATACTCCATAGCTTGTGTAAGCAACATCGTGTAACTTACATTTTGACCCACAGCTCATGTGAACAGCCCATTTCACAGCTCGTGTGAGCAATGATGTAAAGGAAAGGAAATGTTACAGTTATATGTTTAGCACACTTCGTGTGAGCTATCCTACATATCCGATGGTATTCTAAATGGTTCAATGGGCATGAAAAGGAAAGGAATGGTAAGTGTTTAAAAGAAACTATGTCATGTATTTATGAAAAGGTTGAAATGGTAAGTTTAATTGAAAGTATGATAAGTTAAGGAAAATGATGAGTTCAAATGAATTATATTCAGGTGAAATGGCTTACCTATGTTACATTCATGTGGATTGTGTTGGAATATGCTAACATGTGTTGTCGATGATGCTTAGGCTTGCGCTAAGCTATTGGTTGGATTGTATTACGTTTAATTTTAAAAGTTATGCATTAAAATGGTAAGTGTCCAAATGAAAATAAACCTATGTTCATGAAAAGGTGGTAAGAATCAAGTTATGTATTTTCTAATGAAATGGTTTATCATGTGGTTGATGTTTATGCTTACGTCTTACATTATGCAAATGAAACAGGTAAGAAAAGGTAACGAAATGGTAAGCTTAGAGTTAAGATTTAGTATGATGAAAAAGGGATTGATGAGTTGAATGATGTACTTATATGTGAGAAACTTACGTATGCTATAGAAGAATTTACCTAGTTCATGAACAAATATACTAATTAGTGAATTGATGTTGTTATCTAAATTTATGCTAAGTAAATGAGATGGAATGTAAGTAAATAGAATGGTAAGAATGTAAATGGAGGGGTTCATAGTATTATGAAAAGGTTAATGATTGAGTAGTATGTTTTATAAATCCTATTATGTTAGGTATGAAAAGTATATGTGATATTGATGTACTTACTCATTTATGAGTTGATGGTTATAAAGTTTGATCAACTTTGTGGAATTTGTATAGGTTTATAATTACCGCATAAATTTCATTATTGAAATGAAATGTTATGTTTAAAGTTTATATGATCTTACTAAGCATTCATTGCTTAGGTAGTTATTTTCTTTACTTTACAGATTATCAGAAGCTCGATCGGTTTGAAAGTTTGTCAGAGAACTATCACACTATCCAAAGATTATATTGATTGATTTTGATGTTATATTAAGGTTATAATGGCATGTATAGGTGGACTTATGTTTATGGGTTCGTTTATGTTTATGGTATGTAAGTGTTGACTTGAGTTGTGCTACTTTCGGTGCTTTGGAGCTTTGATGGTTGATGTTATTAGGACTAAGTTGATGCATATTTTGAATGAATAATTTGGTATGTGATGGTGTAGTTTTAATATGGTCAAGTTGAAGCATGATTTTATGACCAAAGTGGTAAGTGTTGGTATGTTTCCAATGTGCTCAATTATGGTATGCTTTGATGTGGAATTGAGTTAAATGTGTTTGGATGGAATAAGACCAATTAGACATAAGTTTAAGTATATTTGATTATTTGTTTTTGAGGTGCCTATATGGCATATTGGTTGGATGGTTAAATGACTTATTGAATTGGTCTTATTATGAATGATTTAGGTATGTTTTAAGGTCTTGATTATATGTGCAAGTTGTTTGAATGTTAAAGCTTGAATGGGTGAAAGAAATGGCTTGAATTTTAGCCAATTTCTTGTCCACATGGCCTGAGACACGAGCGTGTGTCTCAGCCGTGTGACCTAAGTCAGAAAGATACACAGACACAGACACGTGCTGGGACACGGCTGTGTGTCCCTATTTCAAATGTTACACAACCTGAGACACGAGTGTGTGTCTCAACCGTGTGAATCACATGGCCTAGCCACACAACCATGTGACCCGTGCTGTAACACCCAAAACCCGGCCTAGACATAACGGTCGAATCTGGTGTGCCACATCAAAGTGTCCTTTAGAAACTAGGTCTCATTGGTAAAAATTTATTTTTAAGTTCATATTAAACATCTTGTTATTAATTAACTATTCATCTAGTAAAAATGATTATCTAGTTGTTTGATATTGTTTTAATAGGTTGATCTAAAAATCACAGAACGCTTTAAATTCTACTATTAAAACCCGTGTTTTTGAAAACAGTAATTATTTTAAAATTTCGTCTTCTCCTAAACTAGCAGTTTTAAGAAAGTAAGCAAAGCCCAATTAAAAATTTAAAACCAACTTAAAGGCCTTATTACAAAAACAAAATCCAATATATAACCAAGTTAAAATAAAAGTAAATGTAACAGCTTCAGCAGTGTGGCCACCTCCGAGTCCCTCGCAGGACTGAATCGTCTATGGCTGAGGATTACCAGCATAGTTAAAAAGGAAAGGGTAAGTTTTGCGTAATCCTCTACCAAACAGTTAGCATACAACATGGAGTAATAGTCAGGCCCTATTCAGTAGCGGTAGAGTGTGGGCCTTAGCCCATTACAGTACCATTGTGGGCCTTAGCCCAATATAGTAATCAGTACAATGTAGTAATGCAACCCATCCCAATCCAGCCAACACACCACCCCGTACCACCAACACACCATGTGGGGATAAAATCGACCCATCCAGCCAGCACAATAATATCGTAGCAAAGCTGTCAGTAACAAAGACGCAGCAAAGCTGCCAGTAACAGTAACACAACAAAGCTTCCAGTAACAGTATATGTGGCAAAGCCACCAGTACAGTATACTTCCCCTAGATTAGAATCCCAACCCCATGCAGTATGTCATGTCATAAATCATACGTTTATGCAGTATGTCATACTCAGTAACAGTCATATATATAACATAGAGCAAATCGGTCATACACTCATTTCCACTCCTAGGGTTATAATAGTAATTTTACCCTATTAGGGTATTTCGGTTATTTTACCCTTCAGGAGTATTTCGATCATTTTACCCTTTGAGGGTATTTCGGTCATTTACCCATTGAGGGTAATTCGATCATTTTACCCATTGACGGTATTTTGATTATTTTACCCTTTGAGGGTATTTCGATCATTTTACCCATAAACGGTATTTCGATCATTTTACCCATCGAGGGTATTTCGGTCATTTTACCCTTCGAGGGTATTTTGGTCATTTTACCCATTGAGGGTATTTCGGTCATTTGCCCATGAATCGCATGTTGGGCGTACCACTCTAGCGATCGCATACCCGTGTGGTCTCAAATGCCATGTTTACGGCTTCTCAGCTTTATGCCGATCTACAGTTGTAGTGGAGTGATTACACACCTGTTTACGAGAAAAGCGCAAGTCTCCACGCACACCAACCTTGCTTGATAGAGGGTGACTTAACTCCTCCAAGACCCCCAACCGAAAATGATCACCCACTTATCGATTACCGATAATCCGCAATACTTGCAGCACTAGAATAGTAAAAGCAACGAAAAGAAGTTCAGCACAGGGAGTGATCGAATAAAGGGATAACAATCAGCTAAACCCGACTCAATGAAGGGAGATAGTTCTCAGAGAAGAAACCTCCAGAACTTGGCAAAATTCGGCACCAAAACTAAAACGTGAAACCTGAAACTCACCAAAATCAAAGCAAACTGAGAGATAAACTCCAAAAAAAGACCAAAACTAAATACCTTTAGTGTTAAGTGACTAAATTTGGCACAAACACCCTCCCCAGCCGAATTCTCAATGCTTCAATTACGCCAAACGGCACAACAGTCCTCACACGCCACTCCTTGATTTTCTCCTAAAATCTTTCCCCTTATCCCTCCTTGATTTACTCACCAAATTCTCCTCAACTCTCTCTATGACAAATTCAAACTGCATTTAGAAGTATTTCAGTCCAACTCCACCACCTACCCAGCTCAAGCAGCAAAATAAATACTCCCATGCACAACCCAGGACTTGAACTTTAGACCTCACAGTTAGACCACACGCCACCTTGCCACTAGAACACAGGCTCTTTTTGTGAGATAAAATCAACACTAATATTTATAAAGCCTACAAGCCTATGTCCAGACTTATTTAAGAGCAAAAATAAAAATTCTGCAAAAGCCAAGACTTGAACCCAGGCTTCTCAAACACTCCCCCACACACCCAAATTACTTAACCATTGAAGCAAATAAGAAATTTGTGTCAAATCATGCAAAAATTAAAGACTTAAATTTTGGGGCATTACAACTCTACCCCCCTTAACCAAATTTCGGCCTTGAATTTTACCTGGTCAGAATAGGTGAGGGTATTGTTGTCGTATAGCCTCTTCGGGTGCCCACGTGGCTTCTTCTGAACTGTGATTACGCAAAAGCACTTTGACTGGTAATATGTGTGATTACGCAATAGACTTCTTCCTCAGTACCTTAACCTCATGGTCCAAATCTGCACTGGCTCCTCCTCAAAGGTCAAATCTGGCCTAACCTCGATCTCCTCAACTGGTAATATGTGTGTGGGATCGGAGCGATAACGCCTTAACATGGAGACATGGAACACTTCGTGAATCTGGTCTAATTCTGGAGGTAACTCAAGTTGATAGGTGACTAGTCCCACACGCTTCAGTATACGGTAAGGCCTAATGAACCTAGGGCTAAGCTTACCCTTCAGGCCAAACTTCAGTATCTTTTTCCAAGGGGAGACCTTAAGGAAAACGTAGTCCCCCGACAAAATACTGAATCTCTCACCATGTAAGTTCCGCGTAAGACTTCTGCCTATCAGATGCTTCCTTCAATCGGTTTCGAATCAGTTTTACCTTCTCTTCAGTATCAAAAACCAACTCTGGCCCTAGAACTCGTCGCTCGCCCAACTTAGTCCAATAGGTAGGATTACAACACCTACGACCATATAATGCCTCGTACGGTGTAATTTGAATACTGGAATGGTAGCTATTATTATACCCAACCTCTGCTAGTGGCAAACAATCTTCCCAGTTGCCTCGAAAATCCATTACACAACACCTTAACATATCCTCCAATATTTGAATCACCCTCTCTGGCTGACCATCTGTCTGGGATGAAACGTAGTACTAAAGTCCAGTCTAGAACCCAAAACCTCATGTAATTCTTCCAAAATCGAGACGTAAAGCAAGGATCTCTGTCTGATATAATAGAATCTGGTATCCCATGCAGTCTTACAATCTCAGCCACATACAGTTTAGCTAACTTTTGTAAAGAGTAATCGGTACGGACTAGTATGAAATTGGCAGATTTAGTCAATCAATCTACAATAACCCATACCGAATCCTTCTTAGTAGGTGTTAAGGGCAACCCACTCAAAAAATCCATGGTTACTCTCTCCCATTTCCATAGTGGAATCTTAACTGGCTATAGTAACCCTAAAGGTAACTGATGTTCAGCCTTCACTTGCTGGCAAGTTAAACACTTACCGACAAAATTACTTATTTCGCGTTTCAATCCTGGCCACCAATACAACTCACGAAGATCTCGATACATCTTATTTCTGCTTGGATGTATAGCATAAGGACTACTATGCGTCTCTCGTAGTATAGATTGCCTCAAGTCATTATCCCTTGATACACAGACTCTCCGATGGAAACACAGTACTCCTTCACTATTCAACCCAAAATCTAAAGTTTCCCCATTCTAAACCTGACGGAAACGAAGAACCAATGACTCATCGAACAACTATTTACCCTTAATTTGCAACTCAGCCAAAAAACTACCATTATCAAACAGACTGAGACAACTAAACATCGCTCTTATATCAGGTACAGCCTTACGGCTCAGGGCGTCCGCTACTACGTTAGCCTTCCCAGGGTGGTATTTAATCAAGAAATCATAATCCTTAAGCAGCTCTATCCATCTTTTCTACCTAAGATTCAACTCTTTCTGAGTGAGGAGATACATCAGACTCTTGTGATCTGTGTAGATAGTACACTTCTCACCGTAGAGATAATGCCTCCAAATTTTCAATGCGAATACCACCGCAGCTAACTCCAAATCATAAGTAGGCTAATTTTTCGGGTAAACTACACCCATGGTCACTTTTGTTTACCTTAGGTTACGTTTTAGTCACTTATGTTTGAAATGTTACGTTTTAGTCATTTACATTATCATGTTGTAACATTTTAGTCACTAAGCCATTAATCGTCGTTAATGGTGTAACGGTAAGCTGACATGGCAAGTTAAATCATCATTTCAAACAAAATTTTAGGTTAAATTATACAATTGATCCTCATATTTTTTTCATTTTAAGTAATTTAATATTTTTTTATTTTATGTTCTTTAAACTTTCCTCTTTTTTTCCATTCTCTTTTGTTTCTCCCTCTGTTTTCATATCTTTCCCATTTCTTTTAACATATTAGGAAGTTGAATTGGCAGTGAAAAAAGAAGTAGGAAGTCGACTATCATCATTTACCTATAACCAAAACCCATAAACTCATACCATGCTTCTTTCTTCACTACCAATTTGACTTCCTGGTATGTTAAAAGAAATAAAGAAGGTAGGAAAACAGAGGGAGAAGCAGAAGAGAATGGAAAATAAAGAAAATAAAGAATGAAAGTTAAAAGAACATAAAAGAATTAAATTGCTCAAAATAAAAAATTATGGGGACCAATTGTATAATTTAACCTAAAGTTTTTATTTGAAATGATAATTTAACATGCCACGTCAGCTTACCATTACACTATTAACGACAATTAACGACTCAGTGACTAAAATGTTACAACACAATAACGTAAGTGACTAAAACGTAACCTTTCAAACATAAGTGACTGAAATGTAACCTAAGGTAAACAAAAGTGACCATGGGTGTAGTTTACGCCTAATTTTCCTCATGAGGCTTAAGCTGACGAGAGGCATAAGCAACTACCTTACCCTCCTGCATCGGCACACAACCCAAACCAACGTGTGATGCACCACTATAGATAGTGAATTCCTTCCCAACCTCTGGCTGTATCAAGACAGGGGCCTCCATCAGAACTTTCTTCAATTTCTCAAAACTTTCTTGCTGCTTATCAATCCAGTTAAACGGTACCCCTTTACGTAGTAACATAGTCAGAGGTGCAGCAATTAAGGAAAACCCCTAAACAAAACATCTATAATACCCTACCAGACCCAGAAAGCTTTGAATTTCAGATACGATCTTAGGTGGTGTCCAATCCAGTACGGCTTCAATTTTTCAAGGATCAACCCTAATCCCGTCGGCAGATACCACGCAACCCAGAAATGTCACTTCGCGCAACCAGAAATCACACTTGCTGACTAAGCGTAAGTTGTTTCTCCTTTAAAATCTACAAAACAATTCAGAGATGTGCATCATGTTCATCCTCAGTTCTTGAATACAACAAGATATTGTCTATAAATACCACCATGAATCGATCCAAGTAGGGCTGAAATACTCGGTTCATTAGGTCCTTCAAGGAAGCTGGTGCATTCGTATGACCATAATGAGTCCTAAACGCAGTCTTATACACATCAGCCTATGGCACCCAGAACGAAGATCTATTTCGGAGAAAACTGAAGCTCCTTACAACTGATCAAATAAATCATCTATCATTGGCAAAGGATACTTATTATTGATGGTTAGTTTATTCAATTGTCGATAGTCGATACACATGCGCATGGTCCCATCTTTTTTCTTTACGAACAACACTGGTGCTCTCCACAGAGACACACTAAGTCAAATGAATCCTTGATCCAACAGTTCTTAGATTTCAGCTTTTAACTACACCAGCTCCTTCGGTGTCATCCTATAAGAGGCGATGGACACTGGAGCCGTTCCTGGCAGGAGCTCAATTCCAAATTCAACCCAGGGAGCTCATTAACAATTCTGACATCCCTAACATAAGGACCCTTCGAGATAGATGCATAATATAAGCTAGAAACGCTTCACAACCCTTGCGAACCAGTTTTTTGGCCCTTAAAGCGGAGATCACATTAGATAGAAAATCCCTTCGCTCCCTAATCACAACCACCTCCTCATCCTCAGTAGTCTTTAATACCATACATTTAGCAGCACAATCCAAAATTGCACGGTGTTTTACCAACCAATCCATCCCCAAGATCAGGTCGAATTCACCAAAGGGTAGCTCCATCAAATCCGCTAGAAATATAACTCCTTGAACCTCTAGGGGCACAACTCTGAACAACTTATCTACTCTTACCGATTGTCCAAGTGGACTTAACATAGTCATCTCATTAGCAGTATTCGCACACATGATACCCAAGGTGCCAGACATAGTGCTTGCAATGTATGAATGTGTAGACCCTATATCAATTAAAGTAGTGTAAGGTACATTATGAATTAGAAACGTACCGGTTATAACATCTGGAGCGTCGCCATCCTCTTGGCGACGAGCAGCATAGACCACTACTGGTTGTCTTGCCTTACTGTTACCAACACCTCTACCAAATTTTCCATGACCTCGTCCCACACCATTTCCACCTCTAACCTGCCCACGGCCTCTTGGTGGCTGCTGACCACCTCTCACTGGTTGAACAAAACCCTAACTTGCAGCTTGCATCTGAGTAGGCCTCTGAGGACAATCCTTAACTTGATGCTCCTTTGACCCATATCTGAAACATGCCCCAATCTTCTTCCAACACTCACCCAGATGATGTCTTGCAACAGAAACCCCAGCTCAGACTAGATCATCAAACCTAGCCTTCTTTTTAGGCTTTTCAAAAGAGCTTGAGGGCTCTGAATCCCTCTTAAATCTGCCCCTATCTTTCTCACAATTCTGGCGCTCAGAACGCTTCACATCCTCAACAATTTTTGCCTTTTTAACTAGGGTAGCAAAATCTCGCTCCCTTTGTGGAGCTATCAAAACTCGCAACTCATCTCGGAGGCCGTCCTCAAATCGTACACAGCGTTCATACTTAATCACCACTATCCCACGAGTCAATTGCAAGAACTCAACCTCATATTCAGCCACAGTTTTACTCCCTTGGGTCAAACTTAAAAATTCCTTTCTTCGGGCATCCACATAACTTGCACCCACATACTTTCCTTGAAAAGCCGACTTAAAGAAATCTCACGTTAACCGATTGGCCTGAGTACCCTCTCTCACAGTAAGCCACCAGTGATAGTCCTCATCTCGCAGTAAAGACACTGCACCTTTTTAGCTTTTGCTCAGAAGTGTAGTCAAGATCACCCATTATTCTTTCTGTGGCTTCCAACCAGTATTCAGCCACACTAGAGGCTACTCCAGAAACACCCTTGAAAATTTCTGCTCCATTCGACCAGAGTCGTTCTAAAATTGACCCACGACCCACAACACCAGTGCTGGTTCCTGCAACCCTTTCCAGAATACGGAGCATAGCTTAGGATAGTATGTCATCTCCAGCCGTTCAATTGAATGATCCTATCTGAGTCACCAGTGAATCTGGTGTTTCCCTGGCCCCAACATTAGGCATGTGGCCTAATGTCGATGACCCAGCCCTAGCACCTCCTCGGCCTCTATCGCGGCCTCGTGAACCCCTTCCGCGAGTACCTCTAGTGCTTATACCGTATAATGTATTATCTGTTTACGAATTTTTATGCATTAATTAGTAATTCCAGGAATTATTAACAGATGTCTTAGGAGAAAAATAGTAATTAGAGTTTGTTTTGGCAATTCAAGATCTCCCTATAGTTTTCAGCTTTCCTAAAGTCTCAATTTTCTCTAATCTAGGAGTTTAAGTGTAATCCCACTATCTATAGTAATCTCTCAATATATTTTAGTTTAAGCAGTCTACAGTATATAGAAACTTACAGATTCGGCGCTGGAGACTCAGTGTGCCACACTTGTAACCTTCAAAAATAATTCAAAATAGTTTTCCATTAATTCCAAATATTTTTTTTCAAAACCCATTCCACAGTCGATTTTTGTAACCTGGCTCTGATACCACTAAATATAACACCCCAAACCCGGCCTAGACATAATGGTCAAATCTGGCGTGCCATATCAAAGTGTCTTTCGAAAACTAGGTCTCGTTGGTAAAAATTTATTTTTAATTTCATAATAAAATCTTTTTATTAATTAATAATTCATCCAGTCAAAACGTTTTTCTAGTTGTCCGATATTCTTTTAATAGGTTGATCTAAAAATCGTGAAAGCTCCTTCAATTCTATTATTAAAACCCGTGTTTTTGAAAACGGTAATTATTTTAAAATTTCGTCTTCTCATAAACTCGCAGTTTAAAAAAATAAGCAAAGCCCATTTAAAAATTTAAAACCAACTTAAAGGCCTTATTACTAAAACAAAACCTAATATATAACTAAGTTAAAATAAAAGCAAATGTAACAGCAACAGTAGTGTGGCCACCTCCGAGTCCCTCACAGCACCGAATCGTCTATGGTGGAGGATTACCAGCACCGTTAAAAAGGAGAGGGTGAGTTTACCAAAACTCAGTGCGTAATCCTCTACCAAATAGTCAGCATACAACATGTAGCAATAGTCTGGGCCTGAGCCTTATTCAGTAGCAGTATAGTGTGGGCCTTAGCCCATTACAGTAACAGTGTGTGGGCCTTAGCCCAATACAGTAACAGTGTGGGCCTTAGCCCAATACAGTAATCGGTACAATGCAGTAATGCAACCCATCCCAATCCATCCAACACACCACTTCGTACAACCAACACACCATGTGGGGATAAAATCGACCCACCCAGCCAGCACACCAATATCGCAGCAAAGCTGCCAGTAATAATGATGAAGCAAAGCTGCCAATAACAGTAACGTAGTAAAGCTGCCAGTAACAGTGTATGTGGCAAAGCCACCAGTACAGTATACTTCCCCTATATCAGAATCCCAACCCCATGTAGTATGCCATGTCATAAATCATACGTGTATGCCGTATGTCATACTCAGTAACAGTCATATATATAACATAGAGAAAATCAGTCATACACTCATTTTCGCTCTTAGGAGTATAACAGTCATTTACCCTATGGGGGTATTTCGGTCATTTTACCCTTCAGGAGTATTTCGATCATTTTACCCTTCGAGGGTATTTCAATCATTTTACCCATCGAGGGTAGTTCAGTCATTTTACCCATCAAGGGTAGTTCAGTCATTTTACCTTTTGAGGGTATTTTGGTCATTTCCCCATGAATCGCACGTTGGGCGTACCACTTGAACGATCGCACGCCCGTGTGGTTTCAAACGTGTTTACGGCTTTTCGGCTTTGTGCCGATCTACGATTGTAGTGGGGTGATTACACACCTGTTTACGAGAAACGCGCAAGTCTCCACGCACACCTACCTTGCTTGATTGATGGTGACTTAACTCCTCCAAGACCCCCAACCAAAAATGATCACCCACGTATCGATTTCTGATAATCTGTAATACTTGCATAACTGGAACAGTAAAAGCAATGAAAAGAAGATCAACACAGGGAGTAATCAAACAAAGGGATAACAATCGGCTTAACCCCACTTAATGAATAAAGATAGTTCTCTAGGAAGAAACTTCCAGAATTTGGCAAAATTCGGCACCAAAACTAAAACGTGAAACCCGAAACTCACCGAAATCAAAGCAAACTGAGAGAGAAACTCAAAAAAAAGACCAAAACTGAATACCTTTAGTGTTTAGTAACTAAATTCGGTACAAACACCCTTCTAGCCAAATTCTCAATGCTTCAATTTCCCCAAATGGCACAACACTCCTCACACACAACTCCTTGATTTTCTCCTAAAATCTCTCCCCTTATCCCTCATTGATTTACTCCACCAAATTCTCCTCAACTCTCTCTATGACCAATTCAAACTCCATTTAGTAGTATTTTAGTCCAACTCCACCATCTACCCAGCTCAAGTAGCAAAATAAATACTCCCATGCGCATCCTAAGACTTGAACCTTAGACCTCACAGTTACACCACACGCCACCTTGCCACTAGACCACAATCTCTTTTTGTGACATAAAACCAACACTAATATTTATAAAGCCTACAAGCCTATGTCTAGACTCATTTAGGAGCAAAAATAAAAATTCTGCAAAAGCCAAGACTTGAACCCAGGCTTCTCAAACACTCCCACACACACCCAAATTACTTAACCATTGAAGCAAACAAGCAATTTGTGTCAAATCATGCAAAAATTAAAGACTTAAATTTTGGGGCGTTACACCTGCTTTTGAAATTTTTCTAACTTTTTCCTCAATGTTTCAAATGTTTTCGATTTATTCCCAAATTATTTCTAAAATGTTTCTAGGGCCTCGAAGGCTCGATTAATGGACAATATGCATGTGTATGAATGGACTTTTCTATGTTTAATTAAATGATTGGAAATGTATGTTTTTATGTTATGGTTTTACTCTGTAACCCTATTTCAGCGATGGATAAGAATTAGGGGTGTTACAAATGTGGTTATGTATCGACTATTTATAGCTTAACAAAGTCACGATCAAGAACAAGTATCCTTTTCCACGTATTGATGATTTGTTTGATCAATTGAAAGGTGCAATAGTATTTTCAAATATTGTTGTTGCTGATGCTTTAAATAGAAAATCCTTTTTTGCTTTACGAGCTTTGAGCACTCGATTGATATTGATTGATAATGGTTCTATTGTAGCTCAATTAAAAGCTAGACCGATATTTCTGCAACAGATTTGTGAAGCTCAAAAAGAATGACATATGCTAAACGAAAACAGATTGAATTGACACCTGATTCAGAATTCCATGTTAGTTCAGATGGTAGTTTGTATTTCTGCAACAGAATTTATGTTCTAAGAAATTCAGATGTCATTGAAAAGATTTTATAGGAAACACACAATTGTAGCTTATCGATACACCCTTGTAGCAATAAAATGTACGGTGATTTGAAATAGATGTACTGGTGGCCAGTTACGAAAATAGAGATTTTAGAGTTTCTATCGAAATGTTTGATCCTCGTGTTAAAGCTGAGCATCAGGTACCTTCTAGTTTATTACAACTTATGATGATTCTAGAGTGCAAAATGGGAATGAGTTACGTTGGATTTTGTATCGGGATTGCCTCTATCTCCACGAAAGAAAGATGTTGTCTAGGTTATTGTGAATCGTTTGACTAAATCCCCATATTTCATTCCATAACATATGGATTACTCACTTGGAAAGTTGCTAGAATTGTACTTTTCTGAGATTGTTAGTCTGCACGGTGTGTCGATGTCTATTATCTCTGATAGGGATCCACGGTTTACTTCCCAATTTTAGAGTAAATTACACGAAGCTTTGGATACTCGACTACATTTGAGTACAACATTTCATCCACAGATTGATGGTCAATATGAACGAGTGATTCAGGTACTTGAGGATATGCTCCGCTGTTGTATTTTAGAGTTCAAGGTTACTTGGGAGAAATTTCTACTATTGGTTGAATTTGCTTACAATAAAAGTTATTAGACGTGCATTAAAATGGCACTGTACGAAGCTTTATATAGTCGAAACTATCAAACTCTGTTATATTGGATTGAGTTGAGCGAGAAAAAGTTATTTGGTGTTTACTTGATTCGAGAAACCGAAGAAAATGTTAAAGTAATATGTGACAGTTTGAAAGCCACTTTTGATCGTCAAAAATCTTATGCGAATTTGAAAAGAAAATATATTAAATTTCAAGTCAGGGACAGAGTATTTTTGAAAGTATCCCCTTGTAGAAAATTTCTACATTTTGGTCGAAAAAGGAAGTTTAGTTTGTGATTTATCGGGCCATATGAGATCATTGAAAGGATTGGACTAGTGGCTTAACATTTAGATTTACTGTCAGAGTTAGAGAAATTACATAACATATTTCATGTATCGATGTTATGGCGGTATGGATCAGACCCTTCTCATGTGATTTCACCTGTAGATGTTGAGATTCAGCCAGATATGTCGTACGATGAAGAATCAATCAAAATCTTTGGTCGAGAAATTAAAGAGTTAAGAAATAAACGTATAGCTTTAGTTAAATTTCTATGGCAATTTCACAGAGTTGAGGAAGCTACCTTGGAACTGGAAGAAGCTATGAAAGTGCAGTACCCGACTCTATTTTCCAGTAAGATTTTCGGGGACAACATTTCCTTTAAGGGCGAAAGTTTTAATAGCCTTATTTTAGTGGTGTCCAAAATAGTGGTTTTAAGACAACAATTTCAATGAACTAATTATTATTTTATTATTTATTTAATGTTTACAAGATTATATTAAGGTCCTATTAAAATTTCGTTAAGATATTTTGATGTTTAATGGTTAATTAGGTGAAAAGGACTAAATTGTAAAAGGAGTAAAAGTTGAGTTCTACTGGTTAAAAGGGATAGAAGGCTATGGAAAGGAAAGTTAATGGACTTATACAGCAATTATACCATGTTTTAAGATAGTGGATTGTGATGGATAGGCTATGGATCTTGCATATTTATAAGTTATGGATTAAATTGAATCCTAGAAGTACTTAATTGAATGAAATTATTTATTTAGATCAAGATAAACCACAATCGGATCTAAACCAAGGAAAAGCTAAAGCATCGAACTAGTTTGACCATATTTCTACACCCTAATTATCGAGGTAAGTTTGTAAAGGAATTGGATTATAAATGTATCAATGATATGATGAATTGACGGGTATCGAGTCTCAGTTGAACCTTAAGAATTATTAGGATAAAAATGACATGTCTGTAGGAATTTCATGTTTCGGGTGCTAGTCTTGAATGTCCTACCGATGGCTGAGGTCCTACATTTGTTGCAGATTCTCCATAGCTTCTGTGAGCAGTATTGTGTAGCGTACATTTTGACCCACAGCTCATGTGAGCAAGCTCATTTCATAGCTCATGTGAGCATTGATGTAAAGGAAAGGAAAGGTTACGAGCTATGTAAATGAAAAAGAAATGAAATGGTAAGTATGTAAATGGATTGATTCATGACTTACAAAAAGGATTTATAAGCTAAATGATGTATTTACTGATGAAATTTACTGATCTTATGGTTGATGTTGTTTGTATCATGACCAAGTATACTAATTTGTGAATTTGATGATATTGTATAGGATTTTTACTAAGCTTATGGCATTGGTAATGGTTTATACTTAATCTATGAATTGTATTATTGGAAGTGGTAAGCTATGTTTAAATTTATTTTTCCAGAAAATTTTATTTTTTTGGAATGTGAGGCTGATAAAGAGGTGCCAATCATACTTGGAAGACCTTTCTTAGAAACGGGTAGAACATTAATTGGTGACCAAAAAGCTGAATTGACTATGAGAGTTAATAACCAATAGTTAACTTTTAATGTCTTTGATTTTATGAAGTGTTTAGATACTGATGAAGAATGTCTTGCTATTAAGATTATTGATGCAGCAGTACAAGAAAATTTTGATGATTTTTGTTCTACCAATTTAGAAAATGATGTAGATGTATGTGAGTTAATTGACACTTAGGCGTTTGTAGTTCTTGATAAACTGGTGGAAGTTTAGCAAATTGGAAATTGATCAAGGAGAAGTTAAAATCATTAAATCTATCTAATCGTTCATTTAAACCTCCTTAACATCCATAGAAGATCCCCCTATGTTGGAATTGAAGCATTTGCCAATACACTTGAAGTACGCGTATCTGGGAGATGACAACACACTACCAGTAGTTATCTCTGTTGAGTTAAAAGTAGATCAAAAGGCTCAACTATTGGAAGTTTTAAGGAAACCTAAGAAAGCCTTAGAGTGGTCAATTGGAGATATTAAGGGAATCAATCTAATAGTTTACATGCTCAAGATAATACTAAAGGATTCCAATGGCAAGTCTATTGAGTAGCAGAAGACACTAAACCCCATCATGAATGTAGTGGTGAAGAAGGACATTATCAAATGATTGGATGTTGGAATCATATACCCAATTTTTTATAGTACTTGGGTGAGCCTTTATTAGTGTGTACCCCAAAAAGGGGGTGTCACTGTGGTAAGCAACAATAATAACGAACATATTCCCACTCTTACTATCACGAGATGGAAGGTCTATATGGATTATCGAAAGCTCAACAAAGCAACAAGGAAGGACCATTTCCCCTACCATTTATCGATCAAATGTTGGATAGACTAGAAGGGAAAGCCTTCTACTGCTTTCTAGATGGGTACTCAGGGTACAATCAGATTTCCATAGCTCCTGCTGATCAAGAGAAGACCACATTCACATGTCCGTATGGAACTTTTGCATTTCGAAGAATGCCATTTGGATTATACAATGCCCCTGTAACTTTTTAGTGTTGCATGATGGCAATACTTTAAGACATGGTAGAGAAATTCTTAGAAATCTTTATGGATAATTACTTGGTGGTTGGCGATACATTTGAAGACTGTTTGCAAAATCTTGAGTTATTTCATTGTCGATGTCAAGAACCAAATGTTGTGCTGAATTGAAAAAAATGCCACTTCATGGTCTGTGAGGGCATTGTTCTGGGACATAAGATTTCACAGTAAGGAATTGTCGTTGACAAAGCAAAAATTGAGGTTATTGAGAAACTGCCACCACCTACTTCAGTAAATGGTATCTGAAGCTTCCTCAGTCACGCAAGATTCTATCGTTGATTTATCAAGGATTTTTCCAAACTACCCTAACCTCTTTGCACATTATTGGAACAAAATATATCTTTTAATTTTTGTGGGCCATGCTTGCAAGCATTTAAGGAACTGAAGAAGCGATTGATCATAGCACCGATAGTCACTACGCCAGATTGGACCTTACTGTTTGAACTGATGTGTGATGCAAGTGATTTTATCGTAGTAGCAGTTTTGGGCAAAAGAAAAGCCAAGGTATTTCATGCTATATATTATGCCAGTTGTACGTTGACAAATTCACAGCTAAATTAGACCACTATTGAGAAGGAGCTGTTAGTTGTAATATTTGCCTTTGACAAATTCAGAGCTTCTCTCGTGGGCATGAAAGTCATGGTGTATATGGACCACTCTGTTATTAAGTACTTAGTATCCAAGAAAGATGCTAAACCTAGATTAATTCGATGGATATTACTACTACATGAATTTGATGTGGAGATTAGAAATAGGAAGGGCCTAGAAAATCAAGTGCTGATCATTTATCACACCTAGAAGTAGGGAATGAAGATGGTAATATTTAGATGATTAAAAATGAATTCCCTGATGAGCAATTGTTCATTGCCATAAATTACCATGGTATGCTGATATTGTTAATTTTCTAGTTAGTGGATTGTTCCCACCCGAGCTATGTAGTCAAGGAAAAGGAAATTCCTCCACAATGTTAAGAAATACTACTAGGATGAGCCATTCTTATTCAAGTAGTGTGCAAAGCAAATCAATGGAAGATGTATTCTGGATTATGAAATCCAGAGTATTCTGGATCACTATCATTCAACGCCATATTGAGACCACTTTGGGGGTATGTGAACTGCTGCAAAAGTTTGCTAGTCTGGTTTTTATTGGCTAAGCATGTTTAAAGATGCTCATGAATTCTGTAACACCTGTGATCGCTGTCAAAGAACTGGAAATCTATCCAGGAGATATGAAATGCCTTTGCAAAATATTTTAGAAGTGGAACTATTTGATGTTTGGGGAATTGACTTAATAGGGCCATTTCCATCCTCTTGGGGCAATATCTATATACTGCTTGCTATTGATAACGTCTCCAAGTGAGTTGTAGCTTTTGCTCCATCAACAAATAATGCCAAATTGGTACTAAAATTTCTTCATAAAAATATTTTTCTGCGGTTTGGTACACCTCATGCTCTAAGTAGTGATGAAGGTTAACACTCCGATTGCAAGTTAGTTGCCAATGCTCTTAATAGATATGGGGTGTGACATAAAATTTCCATGACATATCATCCCCAGATGAATGGACAAGAAGAAATCTCTATTAGAGAGATTAAAAAAATTTTGGAGAAGGTATTCAATCCCAACCGAAAAGATTGATTAGCATGACTAGATAAAGGTTTGTGGGCATATCGAACAACTTTCAAGACACCATTGGGTATGCCACCATTCTAGCTTGTTTATGGTATACCATACTGCTTGCCTACTGAGCTGGAACACAAGGCATTCTGCGCAATCAAGAAATTGAATATGGATTTGAAATCAGCTAGAAATAATCACTTACTAGTGCTGAATTAAGTGGATGAATTTCGAACTCAAGCCTATGAAAATGCCAAGATGAATAAAGAAAAGACCAAATGAAGGCATGAAAACAAAATATTGCCATAGCAATTTTTTCCTGGACAACAAGTCTTGCTTTTCAATTCCAGGCTTAAATTGTTTTCTAGAAAATTAAAGTCTCAGTGTTTGGGTCCATTCAAAGTTGTCCAGGTATATCCTTATGGAGCGGTAGATGTCAAAGACGAAAGAGATGGGTTTACTTTCAAAGTCAATGGCCAACAATTAAAGCATTACTTTAAAGCTCCCATACTTCGTGATAAAACTTCCATCATTCTTTTAAATTGATTAATATTTCTCTCCTGAACTGTTTATTCAATTATTTTATTTTTAATCTATTTGTCTCAGTTCATTCAATAAATTTATTTAACTTTTATTTTCTTTTCCTTGTAGGTACGTTGCAGCCTAGGTTTGTCGGCCTCAACCCACTCATTCTATTAGCCACTTATTAGTTTAATAAATTTACTTAGTATTTTTGTTTTTCCTGCTTAAATATTTACTGCTACTTATGTCAGACCATGATTAAGGCCCAATCTTATCACCCACGTCACAGATTCTTTCCCCTTGTGAAGGAAAATTTGCTTCTACTACTGCATAGTCAAATACATTCTTCAGTAAGATAACAGAAACCAAATACCACAAAAAAATATCCAAATACCCTCTTTGCATGGAAAAAGGATTCCTTTTTCAAGATGCCCATTTTATGGGCTATACTAAAGCCATTCCTTTAGTCGTGGAGCAACATGGTTGGTAGATTTTCTATCTCCATCCTGACAATGTTTTCCCTAAAGTAGTAAAGGAGTTTTATGCTCACCTTACCTCCCTTGAAAATGCCTTTATATATGTGCAGGGTGCTTCAATACTGTTTGATGTCGACTTGATAAATGCACAATACAGGTTGTCTGATGGTACCGATGAACATGCTAATTTTTTCAAGACAATGAAAGCAGAAAAATTAAACCACATGCTTACTGATGTCTATGTTGATGGCACCAAATGGACGGTCTCATGGAATGATTGTTATGCCATTAACAAGGTTACTTTGAAGCCCCACTTTAGGGTTTGGTATCATTTCCTCAAAAAATAGTCTCATTCCATCAACCTACAATTCTACAATCTTAAAGGACTGTCTACTACTACTCCATTGATTAGGGAGGGACAAAGGATAAATGTTGGGAACATTATCTTTCGAGAGGTCTATTATTGTGCTCAGAAAAACGCCGGTACTTTGAAATTTTTGTCGCTTATCACTGCACTTTGTCAAGAAGTCAACATTCCTTTTAAATTCAATGAAGACCGAATCCCTAATCAAAAGGTGATATCACTAAGCACATTGCTTTGAAATTTTCTAGCAAGGAACTACCACAACATTCGAATCCTTCCCCTATATCTTCTCCACCCAGGCCCCACAATGCTGCTCCATCAACCTCTAAGAATGCAATTGAGTAAAAGGTGGTTGAGACTCTAGAGGTCTTGCAACAACAATTTCAGAAACTGGAAAAGCAACAACAGATGATGGCCATTGATCTTGGCAAAGCTCAAGAGGAAATGACCATATTTTGGGGCTATGTTAGAAGTAGGGATAAAGCTATTAAGAAGTCCCTTCAAAAGAACTTTACTCGTCCAATGCCTACATTCCCTATTTTTCCTAAAGAGTTGTTGTTGGAGCTTGAGGAGGAGGATGACGAGGGTGAAGAAGTTACTGTGGAGAAGTAGACCACCGAATAAGAAGGAGAAACAGAGAAAACCAAATCTGTCCATGTTAAATTTGAGAAGGAAGATGATGATGTAACTCAAACTACTACATATGCAAACACTACCACTACCACCACACCAAGATCGAAAGCACCTATGACCGTAGAAGAATGTGCAGTTCATCAACTGATTGATGAACTCACGAAATCAACTTCTGATGATGAAGAAGAGGTGCCTATTAATCAGCTAAAAAGGAAGCATTACAAGACAACTGCTGAAAAAGCAGTCCAAGCTAATATTGGTGAAACCGAGAGGCAGTAGCATTACAAATGTGCAGCCAAGAAGTCAATCAAACTAAATTAAGAGTAGCAAATATTCTGTCCACGCTTTTATTTCTAATTCATGCATTAATTTTTATTTGTCATTGCATTTATATATTTGTAAATATGTGTTTTGTATTCTGACATTTTTCATTTTTTTATGCATTGAGGACAATGCCTCCCTTAGGTTTGGGTGTGTGTTGTGCATATAGGTTACATTAGATATGTATGTTAATATTTGTTGTCTTGTTATTCATTTTGCCATGACATACAATTGCCAAATAATTGCAAGACTTTGCTAAGTATATTTTTGTCTATGATGCTCGATGAGGTTAATAACTCTTTGATAAATTTAGAAAAATGTGATAGTTGATTAGGTATGTTTAGCTTATGATAGTTGTTTGAGAATCTATCCCTAAAAGTAGAATGCCCTAATTATAATTGCAATTAGTCTATAGTAGGTTTCTTTTCATACACATAGAAATTTTTGAGCCTAAGATCAGTAAATTAGGAATGTGTTATTATAAATACCACGACAAAAGTAAGGGTAAATTAATAAGAAAATTAAAAAGAGCTATGAAGCACTCCAATGTTTGAAATTGTTGAGTAGGTCATTAATACTCTGTTTGCTCCATTTTATTATTAATCAGAAAAACAAGATCGAATAAGAGTGATTAAAAAAAGGAAAGAAAAAGAATAGTTTAGGGGCACTCTACTATAGTAGTAGGCTGAGTAACTAAAGGGGTAGTTGTTTGATCCATCTATCTTTTTAGTCAAAAGCCTTAGCTTCATGAGTGACTTACATTCAAATTGTGGTGTGATGTAATACCTGAAAATTTAGTGTATGCTCCATTGAGATTGTCAAGTAAAGAAATCATGTGACAAGATGAATTCCCTGGAAAAAATATAATTAAAGTATTGATACATGCACAGGAACGATTGAAGTGCACTCGAGCTCATCAAGTGGACCAAACTCTAAGCTACCCGTTTCAAAAGAGGATCCAATTAAAATTCCTATCGAGCCTGTAATGCGTGCTAGATCCCAGAAGCTTAAAGTGGTGATAATCGGCTTGATTCAGCAAATTTAGGCCGAACATGAGAAGTCCAATCCCTATTGGACTCAAGATAACAATCTAATTCCATGCAATGTGTTGCATGTGACAGTTTGATTAACTTGAACAAACTCTTTAGTTTTTTTTAATTATGTGTTTTGTTTGTTAAATGCATCTTTGTTTAATGATATGCTTCATTTTGTGATTTTCTTGTTCAATGCATCTTTATTTAATGTTTTGCATTAATACATCTACATCTTATAAAATGTGCATTATGTTTCTTGTTTATTGAATGCGTCTTTAGTTAATGCATTACATTAATACGTTAGCATCCTTTAAGACCTGCATTATGTGTTTTGCATTAAAGAAAGTCATGCATTATGTAACTCTCATGTTAGTTAAGTTTGCATAATAAATTATGGCATGCTTTATATAACTCTCATGTTAGTTAAAATTTTCATCATTAAATTAAGTCATGCATTAAGTAACTCATTTGTTTATTTAATTTACATCTTAATTAAGTCTTGCATTTAAGCATCTTATTTGATCATTTAGTTTAAAGCATGACTTAGTAAGTGTGTGAAGTGTGTTTAATTCGGATGTTACTTTTAATGCATGGTATGATAATTATCATTATAAATAAGGTGTTAATAAAGTATGGGTTTGAGTTGCATGTTCATTAATAAATTTGTGTATGAGTGTTTATAGGGTGCAAATTTTTATGAGTGTCTTCAATGCTTAATTATCTATCTTGTAGATTACTATTCATATGGCTAATTGACTCTTCAAGTTTGGACGTTTTTCAAGCCTTTAAAGATCATCATGGTGGTTGTTCAAATGGTCCAAGAGTGGCTTTCCAAATCTGTTCAGTTTTAAAGCACTCAAAGCTAGTTAATGAGCCAATTAAATTGATCAATGCACAAGGCTTTTGACATTCAATTTAAGGAAGAGGAAGGGACAAGAAACATCATATTAAGGGTTCATTAATTCATCAATAAAGTGAAGAGACATGCATTTTCATCTACACCAGAATCAAGTGAAGAGACATGACTATTGGCTTCCCTACACGAGTTTAAAACAAAATTAATGCTTGTAATAACTTTACTTAATTGCTGAAGAGGACATTATTTCTTTAGACTATGATGAATGATTATTTTTGAGTTATTGCAAGAATTCTATCTCATTGTTCTTGAAAGAACTTACTTGGACTTATCAAGGTACTCCTTGTGGCGTCAAGCCTTTTTCTTTTTAACTTATCACTTCCTCTGTTTCTTTGTTCTGAAGTGTGGCATTCTAACATACTATTGGTTCCTATTTTGCTAAATAGCAGGTCACACATTACTTCTTCCTCTTAAAAAAAATGTTTGTTATTTCACTGTATGGAAATTGGGTCACCATCTTTCATATTGTTGGTTCATTTCTAAGTGTCCATTTCGTACAAGTTATCCATCCAACACCATTTCCATCCTTTCCATTGAATCAATAACCATTAATCATATTTTCACCTTAAAGTCTTGATATGAGTCACAAAGGCCTTAGATGCGTATACGAAGGAAAAAGAAAATCAAGATTCACTTTCTTTTTTTTCAAGAAAATCAAAAAACCGAATCTTGGTCCAATTTTGCTGTTTTGAGCGATTTCAAGAATCAAGAAAATCAAGATTTCAAATCTTGGAAATCTTGATCCAAGAAACCGAATCTTGCAACTAAGGTGCATCAGATCTCAGTTACGAGCATTAACAAGCTAATTTCGGGAGAGAACGAATTACAAGCCCAAGTTCTTGAAGATAAGGCCCAATAAGATGTTTCGAGCTAAATCAAGAAATTTAAATTAAACTTAGTTGAAAATCAGACCAAATTGTCAAAGTGGCCCAATTTGTTAAGTTTTAATTCTTTAAATACTTAGTTTTCATTTTTAGACTTTATGAATAAATTTCTATGTAAAAATTCAGTCCAAGAGACCCATTTAAAGTCCTTGGCCGAATTTCCCCTTTAAAGTAAAAAAATTAGGTTTTTTTAGTTTTCCTATTAGGACTAGGAAAATAGTTAGAAGGCCTATATGTATGGCTTGGCCAGCTATCCTTATACACATAACACTTGAAAAATACATTGAAATAAGATTTGTTTTGTTGAGTGAAAATTCTCTTTGAGTTCTCCAAGAATTTTCTCTTGAGTTTTCTTTAGAAGGATTTTTGACAATCTTTTTGATTGTGGGAGCCATCTTCATCCTTCTTCTTGCCATTGTTCTTCATTGGAGGGAAGATTAGAGCCCTTTAAAGGGAGTTGTGAAATCTTTCGGGATTTCATGGCTACTTAGGACTTTCTTTATTTTCTTGTTGTTCGTTCTTCTTTATTAATTTCTACTTGTGTTGATTTATTGATTAACTTGGGATTAATTGTTCTTGTTGCGTTTCAGCCATTTCAAACTTCAAGATCAGATTCAGCTTCATTCTTAGGCATCAAGAAACATTCTTCATTCATAATTTCCAGATTTCTTGCCGCCCAAGTATTTCTTATTATATTCGATTTGGGTTTCTTGATCTGACAAGTTTAGTTCTCTATTTTCTGTTTTCATTCCAGCCAATTTTTTTATAGATCTCGTAGGACTTTCCCGTGACTTGGTGACTCGATCTTGGTCCGCGCGCATTTGGTATCAGATTTTGGGCGTTTTGGGTGTTCTTGGTTGATTTCTAAACTGATCTCCTTTTAAAAACATTAAACATTAGTTTTTACCCAAAAAAATTTTGGAAAAAAATTCATTTGAGTTGGTAAACGTTGTCCGATTGGTCTGAAATTTTATATTCATATTTATGGCACTGCAATAGGTTATAAAAAAATATTTCCCGCAATAAAATCAGTTGAAAAATTCAAAAAAATTGAAAAAGACTAAATCAAGAAAAAAATTAAAAAAATATTCAGCAGGTTGAGTTTAGTGCCAAAACTTTCTAGATCAAATATAAAATATTTAAGGACATTCCAGTTTAAATTTTGTGATTTTTGGAGATCAGGAACACCTCAAACGAAGTTGTCAAGTTACTCCACAGTTTTTCGAGTTTTTGGGTTTCAGCAATTTTTATTGATTCTTAGCTGTAGGTTTTCATTTGTTTTGCCTTTATTATTCATTTACACTATCTAACACCTTATTGTTTCTTGTGTTAGTAGGATTTAAAAGTGTACACAATTGTTCCTCGGTGCGACACAAATCAATTGGTTCTCGTTATTTTTGGACTCCTAGTGCAAATTAGGATTCTTTGGTAGTTTCGGTTCATACACTTTCTAATTGATTGATATAGATTCTACTAAAGAACTCACAAGACTAAATTCTACCTCTTTGAGAATTTGATTTTCCTTTTTGAGTGATTAACACTGAGGTTTGCTAATTTTCCTTTTTGAGTGTTGAGTGTTTGTTTTGCAGGTTTTTGAAAACAAGAAAAAAAATGTCTAGAGTTGGTCAAGTTGATGATGACCATAATGATGTCCATGATAAATTTAAAATGATCCAACAACAGTTAGACGAACGGGCTGCCATACTTCGAACATTGAGTGCTACTATCATTGAGATGCGAGTAGAGAAAAGAGCCCAACGAGGACAACTTAACTCAAGTGAAAGGGCAGAAATGGGAGTGCCAAGAAGACGAACATCCAATGAATATTCAAGAAGAGATTCATATCATGACTCCTATTCAACGAGGAATTCAAGATGATGCAAAGCAAGTTTCGAGAGTGAAGTTTTCCAAAGGGATCATTGTTTGTATGCAAGTCATTCCGTACATACCCAACGAAAGTCTTTCCGTTCTGATTCATTTGTAACAGCTCTATCTTGTAATGAAAGGAAGACACAAAAAGAAATAAAAAGAAAAGAGAGGCAAGAGATGTTGATGCGATAAAATAAGCGAATATGGAATGAGATTGAGAGACGAAAAAAAGGAACAAAAGAAAAAGACGAGGAAAGGGTAGTGAGGAATGTTTCCACTAACCAAGATATGAATTTTTCTTGTGTTGCTACTTTTTAGGTTCCCGAAATACCGAAAGATAACTTTCAACTTCAATACCTCTCAAATGAAAGACGCTTTCATACGATCAACATAGGCAAAGATGAAATCACACTACATGAGCCCGAAGGTAAGCGAGGTAAGGAAATTTTAGCAACCGAGTCCCGTGTAGATTTGAAAATTATTGATAAAACTTTTGGTGACTTAGTTCTTAAAAGATCCCCTCATTTTGATCCAATTAATTGTTATTCTTAGATTGTGGTTGATAAAGTCATTACGAAAGGAAGCGCGAGTTGTTATTCTCTTGATTTCCCAAGTGTAAAATTCGCGAATTTGTACAAATCTGTTTTGGTGACTAAAAAAAGTTTTGAATATATGTTGGTATGTATGTGAAAATCCTCATTGTTTAACTTGATTGGTTTAATGAAATCTTTGTTGCACTTCAGCATGACTAATCAAAATCAAGTTTTTAAACCCAGAATCTATTTTGGTATATTTTGTTGGAAAATCAAGTATCATCTATTGTGTGCAAATACTTTCTATTGTTTTGATACTTGGTTTTTGAATAAGGTAACGAAATTTTCCCCAAATTTGTTTTCACTTGGTTTTTGAATAAGGTAACGAAATTTTCCAAATTTGTTTTCAATTTATATTCGTGCCTTAAACAGTTTCTGTGGTTGTACATGAAGTTTGAGTTCCATTTGACAAAGGTTAACTCAACAATGGAGCTTCGACTACACTATGCCCCCGATGAGCGAAGGTTTGTATTAAATGGAAAAGGTAAGATTGACCCTTATTCTTCTGCTTATAAAGGTAAGATGCTTGAAACTTTTCAAACACTTTTGTACTCCTCAGATAGTGACAAAGATCGTGTTGATGATTTAATTTTTGTAAAACACTTAGATCGAAACGTGATTGACTGCCCTATTTTATTTATTGATGATCTATCTGTTTTGATGGTTGATAAAAAGATCCTTGTTTTTGATAATGCATGTGTGAGTGAATCTATAGACCGTCGATTAATGCATGGTATGATTGTGCAACTCTGTGAACCGTGTGAACCTTTTCAAATACCTACTTGTGATGATTACGTTTACAATTTGATTTATTACTCGCGATTTATTCATGGTTTGTGGAAACAATTTGAGATGATTGAATGCCTTAAAACATGTCCATATTTGTTTCAAATATTTGACGAGGCATTAGCGAGTAAATTAGCTTGTTTGCATGGTAATCTGAATCTATCCATTCGCATGCGTTATACTTGTTTTGTTATGCTTATGATTGGACTACAAGTTCTACTTTCAATGTGGCTAACTTATCTCCATTTGATTTTTCAAATTCGAGGATGAATCTTTTTGAGGAAGGGGGAATGATACGAGTCACAAAGGCCTTAGATGCGTATACGAAGGAAGAAGAAAATCAACATTCACTTTCTTGATTTCAAGAAAATCAAGAAACCGAATCTTAGTCCAATTTGGCTATGTTGAGCAATTTTAAGAATCAAGAAATCAAGATTTCAAATCTTGGAAATCTTGGTCCAAGAAACCGAATCTTGCAACTAAGGCTCATTGGATCTCAGTTACGAGCATTAACAAGCCAATTTTGGGAGAGAACGGATTACAAGCCCAAGTTCTTGAAAACAAGGCCCAATAAGATGTTCCAAGCCCAATCAAGAAATTTAAATTAAACTTAGTTAAAAATCAGGTCAAATTGTCAAAGTGGCCTAATTTGTTAAGTTTTAATTCTTTAAATACTTAGTTTTCATTTTTAGACTATATGAATAAATTTCTATGTAAAAATTCAGTCCAAGAGGCCCATTTAAAGTCCTTGGCCGAATTTCCCCTTTAAAGTAAAAAAAATTAGGTTTTATTTTTAGTTTTCCTATTAGGACTAGGAAAATAGTTAGAAGGCCTATATGTATGGCTTGGCCAGCCACCCTTACACACATAACACTTGAAAAATACATTGAAATAAGATTTGTTTTGTTGAGTGAAAATTCTCTTTGAGTTCTCCAAGAATTTTCTCTTGAGTTTTCTTTAGAAGGAGTTTTAACAATCTTTTTGATTGTGGGAGCCATCTTCAGCCTTTTTTTTGCCATTGTTCTTCATTGGAGGGAAGATTAGAGCCGTTTGAAGGGAGTTGTGAAATCTTTCGGGATTTCAAGGCTTCTTAAGACTTTCTTTATTTTCTTGTTATTCGTTCTTCTTTATTAATTTCTGCTTGTGCTGATTTATTGATTAACTTGGGATTAATTGTTCTTGTTGCGTTTCAGCCATTCCGAACTTCAAGATCAGATTCGGCTTCGTTCTTAGGCATCAAGAAATGTTCTTCATTCATAATTTCCAGATTTCTTGCCGCCCAAGTATTTCTTATTCTATTTGATTTGGGTTTCTTGATTTGAAAAGTTTAGTTCTCTGTTTTCTATTTTCCTTGCAGCCAATTTGTTTATAGATCTCGTAGGACTTTCCCGTAACTTGACGACTTGATCTTGGTCCGCGCACAACCTTCTATCAAGTTTATTTTAAAACGATACAACATTAGACGACCGGGCAAGTCAACGTCTTGTAATCGAATTCACGATTATGAGCACGCATCAATTGGTATTAGAGCTATGGAAATCTAATCCAGGTATGTTATTAGAAGTTTGGAAATATTAAAGAAGTTGAAAATAAAAAAATTGAGAAAAAAACATGAGGTGAAATTTCGTGAAAATAAATGACCCTCTTATTAAACATAAACAAATAAACTGATTAGTACTTGGGCCAACTAGACCCAAATTGTATTTACAAACTAGACTACTTAAAATAAAATAAATTGGTTAGTACTTAGGCCAATTTGATCCTCTTATTAAACATAAAAAATAAAATTAATATTAAAAATAAAAAATTAAAATGAAAATAAAAATTTTGAGGTTGATTAGAAAATTTCTTCTCAAAAAATATTTCATTAAATTATTTCCCAGGAAAGGTTGAAGGGGTCACAAGTGGTCCGCTTTAAGTTCCTATCTACTTAGACAAAATGAATTAAATGTACTAATTTAAGAAAAATAATTTCTAACTATTTCTTAAAAAGTAAGATTATGAAAAATTAAGGGTCTACTAATTAAACGTACCTCCATGGTTGTCATACAATTCTACAGCTCTATATGGATAAGCTTTGTAAATGGTATGGGATAAAGGTAATATGATTTGGCTTGTGTTTTGGAATGTTTGGTATGCATATAAGTTGTCTTAATATTGTTGATGTGTGGCTTGATTTGTGGTTGAATGATGAAAGGTAATATGATAGCTAAATGTGCACTTGGTTTATGTGTCTTGTGATGGAATGAATTTGCGGTAAATTGATACTTAAGTAGGTATGACCTATTTGGTCAAATGATGCTACTTATAGAATGAAAATTTTAGCACTGAATGGTTGTATTTAGGTAAGTACTTTATATGGTATATATTTATGCAACATGCATATAAGTTAGTTGATTAATTGGCCAAAATGAGTACATAGTTAAACATGTTTGTATATTGTCAATTGAGGTGTCTAAGGGCATATTGGTTGTATGTGATTATACCATTTATATAAGGCTATAATATGCATGGTTCTGGTGCCTTATTATAGCTTGTGTATATGTGCATTTGTGGTTGTAGGTACATGTCAAATTGGGTGAGAAAAATGGCTTGTAAAATGACCTATTTTCGTCCACACGAGCATGTGTCCTAGCTGTGTGTGAGACACAGCTAGGTGACACGGCCGTGTGTCCCCTGTAGCTTTAAAAGGGTTACAAGTCAAGCTGTTACACAGCCAGGCGCACGAGCGTGTGAGGTTATTTCAAAAGGTACACGACCTGGCACACGGGCGTGTAGCTTGGCTGCGTGACCCAAGTCAGTGTGTTACACAGGCACAAACACGGGCTGGGACACGACCGTGTGTCCCTACTTGGAATGCCCACACGGCCTAAGACACAGACGTGTCTCTTGGCCGTGTGACCCCTAAAGTATTGAAAATTTTTAATGTTTACTAAAAATTTCTCTGAGTTTTTGATTTAGTCCCGACTTGTTTCTAATATGTAGTTTGGGCCTCAGGGCTCTTATGTAACACCGCGAACCCGAGGCCATCGCCGGAGTCGAACACGAGGTGTTAACAGACTTCAAACCACTTAAAAAAAATTTCCTAGACAAGCTGCCAGTCTGCGTACTAGTCGCTTTAAAAATCATATCTTGAGTTCTGAAACTTGAAATCCAGTTCCGTAAATTTTCCCTAAAACTAGACTCATTTGCCCATCTAAATATGTTTTTCTAGAATTTTTTGTTGGGCCAATTAGTACAGTTTATTAGTCAAAATCTCCCATGTTACAGGGATCGACTACACTGACCTTTGCACATTACGACTTGGATATCTCCCTGCACAGAGCTTCAATACTGATGCCGTTTGTTTCTATAGAAACTAGACTCAGAGGGAAATCTATACATATATGGAATAACTCCTAATTATCTCTGGTTAATTTATAATGAATTTCCAAATTCGGAACAGGGAATCCAGAAACCGTTCTGGCCCTGTCTCACGAGAACCTGAATATCTCTTAACATACTGTCCATATGATTGTTTCGTTACTTTCCTATAAAAATAGATTCATCAAGGTTTGTTCACATAATTTATTAATTATTTAATTCCAATCCTACTATTTTTAGTGATTTTCCCAAATCTACATCACTGCTGCTGCCAGCATCTGCCTTTAAGGTAGACTTTACCTATTTCATAGTTTCCATGATTCAACTAGCCCTTTTAGCATAAATAGCACAAATTATGATAGTGATTAACCATTCCATACCAAATGATTATAACATTATGCTCAAACATATATAAGCCATTTTCGCATGGCTATATACATTAACCAAAATATTCTTCCACCACTAGTCTATTTTATACATGCCATAAGATAATCCAAAACATAGCAGTACCAAACAGTGGATAGTGATAGTGTGACTAGTTGCTGACGATCCCCGAGCCTGTAGCTTCGCAATGAGATCTATAAAACAGAGGAAACAGAGTAAACGGAGTAAGCATTACAATGCTTAGTAAGTTTTAAGCAGTGTCAACAGATAACAATCAAATTATAACATAGTTGTTCGTATTTTTATTTCACTCTTCCTTCGGGCATACCATCCCTTTACCGAATATGCACATCTCATCATATACAATAGGCAGATAAACTTTCACATAAAAGTGAGCTCATGTGACATAGATATATCGTATGATTTCACATCACCTCTCACACTGATCCGATGTCACATAATCATAGGAATAGTCTCATAGATTGCTCTCATATGCATCACATAACTACCTTATGATTTAGTGCAAATCAAGCTCACATATAAACTTGGAGTACATACCTGTTTAACCTTTCGCACTGAATATATTTATAAGCAAATCTTATTACGAAGTCTTACCCGGACATAATCTCCACACGAAGTTATCGGGTCTTACCCGGACAAAATTCCCACACGTAGTCATCGGGTCTTTAGAGCTCGGATATAGTACGAGCACGAAGCTTACGGACATTAATCAGTGATAATATTCTCGCATAAAGCCTGCGGGGTTTTAACCCGGATATAGTACTGACACAAATGCCCTTCGGGACTTATCACATTTATGCACTTTCACATCCATCACGTTGGCCACTCGGCCCCGTCACATATATACACTTTCACATTCATCACATCGGCCATTAGGCCTTATCACATATATACATTTTCACATTCATCACATCGGCCATTAGGCCTTATTACATATATACACTTTCACATTCATCACATCGGCCATTAGGCCTTATCACATATATACACTTTCACATTCATCACATCGGCTATTAGGCCTTATCACATATATACACTTTCACATTCATCACATCGGCCATTAGGCCTTATCACATATATACACTTTCACATTCATCACATCGGCCATTAGGCCTTACTATCTTTTCATATTCGAATACTCATAAACTTACAATATCACGATTTAGAATTCAAGTATGGGTTTAATCAATAGCTTATGAGCAACTAAAACAAGTTTATCAAGGTTCACAACATAATCTCAAATTCAGCACAAGCTGTTTTTCTTGAGCAATAGTCACTAAATTATTTATAACTGGAGCTACAAAACTCCAAATCACTTTCCGTTAATTTTTCCTGAATATAGACTCGTATATCTTCCATCCATAAAATTTCCAGAATTTTAGGTTTGGCCAATCAATACCATATTTTTCTTAAAGTTTCCCCTGTCTCACTGTTTGACTAATCTGACCACTCTTCACTACGAATCAAATTTCTCATTTTACTGAATTCAAAATGTGTTGTATTTGATTTCATTTGAAACTAGACTCATTAAGGAGTCTAAGCATATAAATTTTATCTTATAACCATTTTTGTACAAATTATAGTGATTTTCTTAAAACAGAACAGGGGATTTCGGAGTCATTCTGACACCGTCTCACACAACTTTAAATATCTCTTAGGAAATTCCTTTTCTTACACGGTCTCTTTTATAAGAAACTAGACTAATTAAGGTTTGATTGTATATTTTATTCAGCCTATAATTCCACACCAAACATTTATAGTGATTTTCTAAAATCACGTTACTGCGGCTGTCCTGAGCAAATTATTACAATTTGCTCTTAAATTTCCAAGTCCAAACACTTAGGAACTTACCATTTGAGTTTAAGACATATCATGGCCACATCATATCTTATTAAATCAACTCATTATATCCTATTATAGTTGAATTTACTCAACATTTAGTCACTTAAAACTTACCTCGGAAGTGGTCGACGACTAGATATCCGCGGCTATTTGTTTACTTTCTCTTTTCCCCCATCCAACTTTGATCCTCTTTGCTCTTAAGCTTAAGTAAAACAATAGATTCGCTTAAGTACTTAACTAATATTATTCACTTAACAATCACATTTGCCAATCACATATCATTTAATCTACATCTAAAACAATAGATTTCAATATGTATCATATTTAATAAAACATGCCATGATTCGATTTCATGCTTATTTAATTTATATCTAATTCACATTCTAAATAAAAGTTTATCAAGCTTCCATCTTCATTTAACTATGTACCATTTAGAACTATCAATACTTTACACCCTTTAACAAATTATAATCAATTGCCAAATGCATCTTTGACAATTTAAACCACACAACTCAAATTCTTACAATTTAAGCTTAGAAATTTCTATTCATGTAAATTTTAGCAACATGGAGTCCATTAAACACTCCAAAATTCCATTTGAACAACAATTGTTCAACCTTCTAGCATAATTTCAATCTGGACAGCAAGCATTATTTAACATTCAGGCTGTTTTATTAGACCATCCTAATAGCTTAATTAACACCAATTTATAGCCCCTTGAACAATGAATTAAACCCATACGACTAGCAACAAAAACTAATATTTAACAACCATTGTTTTCTTTTATTTCAAACATGCAGCAGACCAATTCCTCCACATATTACAGCACATTCAAATCAGCATTTACATGCTGGAACAATTTGTTTTCAAGCTGGAGTTTCCAGCAGTCATTTATGCATTTAATTGTCACATTGTTACGTCACTACTAACAACTGAAACTTAGTAAGAATAACATAATATTTTAGCTATTAGACTCAATTTATCAACCCCTAATCGGCATGAAAATAGAACCACTAATTTGTTCAAATTTTGGACAGCATAACGAAGGCACAAAATTGGACAGTAGTAATTTTTACAACTAATCAAAGAGCTTTTCTTTTCTACCACCCGCATCCATGCCTTCCAACCACAATCCATCATCATTTTTCTTTACAACAAAGTTAAAGATAGAGGGGAGCTTAGAAAACTTACCAACTTAGGATACAACTCTTAAACAAGCTAAATCCTTAGTTTCCTTCAACATGCAAACTGTCTCCATTTTTCTTTTTGTTGCAGCCCTCTTCCTCTTCTTCGATGGATTACCGAGTTACTAGAAATTTCAGCTACCTAACTAGCTAAAATCATAGTTTTTCCTCCTTCTAGCCATCTTCTAAGCCAAAAATTAAAGCAACCAAACTTTCTTCTTCCTCCCTCAAGTCACGGCAATAGGGGGAGCAAGGATGAGACAACTTTGTTTTCATCACCCCTCCCTTTTTATTACTTTATTACTAACCTTTTATTTTATTATTTCTAACATAAATCACTAACACAAAAATGTTTATAATAGGCTTTAACCCATAGCATGGCCGGCCACTACTTGTCATAGGTGGAAATTTGACATGCAAGCCCATTATTTTCATAACATGCACTAATAGGTCCTTATAGATTAACCTATCACCTTTTAAAAGTGCCACACATAAGTCCTATTAATTAAATTCACATGCAATCGACTAAATCGAAGCTCAAAACTTTCACACATTTATCTTAGACAATAAATATCATGTTCAAATAATTTGGTTACTTGGTTTAGCGGTCCCGAAACCGCTTTCCGACTAGGGTCAAATTAGGGGTGTCACATCTTATATGGGACAATATGAATGATTTTGATTGGTTTTTGATATGAATATTGGTATGTTTCGAAATGTTTGAAATTTTTGTCTAATTGATTTGTAAACTCTGGTAATGCTCCATAACCCTGCTCTCACTATGGATTCGGGTTAGGGCTATTACAGAAGTAACTGACACCCAAGCATTGCAATGTAAGGTTTTGTGGAGTCAATCTGAAAGAGAAGAAATTATGGAGAAAGAATAGGAGACGGATGAAAAGGTAAGATAAACAAGGATTTGGAGGTAATAGGAAATTATAGCAAAATTATTTTTCCATGTCACGACATTTGATCAGCATATCCCGACATCGAACTAAATTTAGCACAAGCAACTTGCGTTTGATGTCGCAACACTAGCAGGGGATGTCGTGACACCCCTACGTAATCGGTAGCCTGAAATTACTAGCTTCAGACATGTCTGTAATAAAGTTTTAGTAGATGTAGAACTACTTAATTTATAATTCTTTATAAATAGCATCCTTAACATAACTTGAACCCTCATTCTTATTTTCATCCTCCTCTAAGAGTTAGTAGGCTACAAAAATCTCCTCATTTTCTTCTGAATTGTGAAAATAGCAGGATTTCTTTTTAGTCGTTCAAGACGTTCAATAACCGTAGATAGAAATAATGCCGTAAATCTAGATTTGAGTAGTTACAAATTTTTTATAACATCATGAATACATATGTTAAATTCCAGGAAAACGTGGATAAATACCTACAACCGTTGTAACCCTATACATTTGTGCAAGAACAAGAGTTTGACATTTTGATGAAGAACTACAGAGGAGTGTGGGAGATTGCAACCAAATGTGAATGGACTAACTTTTTCCTACCACCTGACGAACCAACAATAACACCAATTGTACAGGAACTTTATCTCGAATTAAAAGATAGATAAGTGACAATACCATATAATGAGATGCAAATACATGTCAAAGTAAGATGGGTCAACGTTCTAGTAACAGAAAAAACTATTTGTCAATTTTATGATGTCCCTTATTATTATCGTGATTACATGTTCAAAATAGATCTCAAATAATTCAAAAACTTAGATATGAAGATATAAAAGAGGTTGTGAGATTTTCAATAGAAGGAAAAGAATAATGGATGTGGATGTGTCAACCCTAAACGACGATACTAGATACATTCAATCAAGCACTAATGACTCTAAGAGAAAAATATTGGATGAAATATGTATGTTCAAGAATTTGGCCCACTGTAGATATTTCTAATATTTGTCAAATACAAGCTATTATATTTTATGCAATCCTACAAAAGAAGCAAATTGATGCGTACCTGGTCACATCATGTTTCGACACACTAACCGTGCATGGCAATTTTATGCAAGCTTGATTCAACTTGAATTCTAGCTAATTGAGCTTAATTTAGCTTTATTGAGCTGATTTCTATTTTTCTTCAATGCTTGCATTTTTAATTTGCTGGAATAAAATAAAATTAGTTAAGTTCAGCTCAAATAAATTAAATTCTGTTTTAATGTGTCAAAATTCTGGACATGTTAATTGAGTTTAAATATGTCTTAGTTCATACATAATTATTAGCTAATTTTAATATGTTAAGCTTAGCACAAATTTATTAGCTACTGTTATTTAATATGTCTAGCCAAGTCTAGTAATTAAATTTGTCTTTGCTGCAGTTGATTTTATGATGTCTTAAGTCGAATTAATGTTTCCTAAAAAAGGGATTAATTTGCTGAATTTATTTGGTGCAAGTACATGCTTGGAACAACATTAAAGAGAGAAGAATGAATTTGGTTAAGTGCAAGAAGCAGAATTAAAGACTAGCAGCTGTTTTGAGCTTCTCCAAGTGGCTGTTCATGGAGTTCAATGGCCAAGATATTGTTCACATTAAGTCCCATCAGTTCACAATGTTTTCACACCTTGGTGGCTACCCAAATCTATCCTTTCACACCATAAGGCCGTTTGGATCCAAGAGTTCACACATAAGGCTGTTCGTGCGCCTAAATGCACATTATGTTTGCTGGAGCTCATTCGGCTACCCAAGGCTGAATTAATGACGTGAATCAAAGTCCTTTAGCTACTTAATCATTGAACACTTCAAGCTCAATTCATCAGCTCATTTATTAACCTGAAGTGGAAGGCTAAATGGACTGTCTATTACCGTCTCCTAGGCTTAGAGTTCACCAAAGGAGTTGTAAACATTAAGTAGCTTAGTCCAGCTCATAAGTAGCTAGGTTAAGCTGATTGAAGGCTTCTAGAATCTGCCCATTGACGTCTCCCATGCTAGGAAGCTTCAAAGGACGTTCTAGGAAGGTGCCAAGGAGTTTCAGCTCATTAAGTTGCTGCATGTTATCCATTAGGCTACCTAAAGTGCCTATTCGGCTAGCCTAGTTTTCTAACTATAAATACTTTGCTATTTCTATGTAATAGGGACTTTTTTCCATATTATTGAATGAACATTGTCTTGTGAGGTTTTCTTCCTCTTTATTTCGTTTTGAGTCTCGATTGACTTATCTAGCTTGCTAGTGGCGCCAACCCAAACTCCTTCCTGAACTTATCACCAACTTTGGTGTGGCGTTCATCCATCAAATTATACCTTTGGTTCCTACCTCTTTAGGTAACGGGTCAAGGTCCATTTTCTATCATCCACTTAACCACCTTAAGCAATATAAGTCTCGGGGCAGTACTCCTTATAGTATTGAATTGTTCTTGGAGCTTGAGTTCATTTTTCCAATCCACCCTATCTATCAACTATTTACCTTATTTCTTTGTTAAACCGAACCTACCGAAAATCATACCTAGCCTATCATTCGAACCCCTTTGTCAACTTTCGCTCATACTTAGTCTAAATGTCATTTTCTCAAATCGAACTATACTTCCTCGACGATCATTCGACAACTTAGGTTATTCGACTCAACATCACCGAGTTGATTCATATCATTTGGTATCAGAGCTACTAAAATGAGGAGTACTGACGTTCGTATCCATCCAGAAGTAGGTTCGTAAAAAAACAAAAAAAAAAATATTTTATTTTATATTCAAGACTTCTCTATTGTAATCAGCAAGTCGTAATTGAAAAAAATATATAGTTAAAGTAAAAAATAAAAATAAAAATAAAATTTGAAAAAAAGGAGGAGAAGTATTGAAAGTTTTGTGATCGTATTCTTGTTTCCCGATCAAGAAAAGTTTGTTCTTCTATCTATTATCCTTATCTACAATCCATAAAATGCCACCCTTCAAAACAATTTTATTTTTGTTTCAGCCTACTTTACACTCAATACATTATTACCCTTGTTAACCACTTTCAAACTGACCCCAAAAGTAGCAAGTAAGTCTAAATGAGAAGAAATACGAAATTACGAGTGAAAGATTGAGAGGTAAAAGGCATGAGAGTTTTGAACTTATTAAAGAGTAGAAAAAGCCTAAAAAGAGTGCAAACACGAGTGTGAGTGAAAACAATTATTTTCTTTTCGAGTGGAATTTCGAGTTTTTTTAAGTGAGGTTTTTACTATTCTTGTGTCTAAAAGCCCTGAAAGAAATATGGCGGGAAGACAACCTGTTCAGAATGTGCCGGACTTGAATTTACAAGCACTGCTATGCGAGGTTGAACTATTGTTTCATCAAAAGTTGGAACCAATACAAGAAAGACTTGATCATGTGGAAGGAAGAGTCCAACAAGAAATGACCCATTTAAGTCCACCGAGAAAATGAGACCGAAGACGAGTTCAAGACAACGAATTATCCGAACCGAGTGAGGCCGAAAGTGACCAAGGCTCCAATGTAAGTGACCGAAGAAGATGCCAACGTCATTGTGGCCAACGACAACGAGAGAGGTACGATGACGATCTCAAAAGTATTAAGTTAACCATTCCTCCATTACAGGGCCGTTCAGACATGGAAGCTTATCTCGATCGGGAGAAGAAATTGAGCTCGTGTTTGAGTGCCACAACTCCTTCGAGGCTAAAACGGTTAAGTTGGCAGTGATCAAATTTTCTAATTATGCTATGATTTGGTGGGACAAACTTACCATGAGCCGGAGGCAGAATGGCGAGCGTCCTCTCAACACTTGGGCCGAGATGAAATCTGTGATGCGCCAGAGGTTCATTCCCTCATATTATCATCGAAACCTTTACCAAAAGCTCTAAAATCTCTCCCAAGGGATGAAAAGTGTAGAAGATTATTATAAATAGATGGAAGCTTCCATGATTTGAGCGGACATACAAGAAGACAGCGAGGCAACTATGGCTCGATTTCTCACCGGACTTAACCGTAAAATAACCAATTTTGTGAAGTTGCAACACTATGTGGAGATTATTGATATGGTACACATGGCCATTAAGGTCGAGAATCAACTCAAGAAGAAAGGCTCTGTTCAGGGTTACTTCTTATCAAATGTGTCCAAATAGAGCCAAGGCATGAATAAGAGTGCTTCAGCAAATCAAATAAAAGAACCATCGATAAAGGCTAAATCAACTAAACCTGTGGCGGAATCCAACAAAGGCAAGGTTGTTGAGATTTTCAAAATCGATCAAGAGACATAAAGTGCTTCAAGTGTCTCGAAAGGGGCCACATAGTGAGTCAGTGCCCAAATCAGAGCACAATGGCGATTTGGCCCAACGGTGACATCAAATCAGAGGAGGAAGAAGAAAAAAATGAAAATGAGGCTGAGACCCCCACCGATGATGAAGAAGAGTTGGAGTATGCGGTTGAAGGTGAGATGCTTGTTGTGAAAAGGGGCCTAAGTACACAAAGCACCGGAAGTGAACCTCAACGAGAAAACCTGTTCCATACCCATTGCCTTGTTCAAGGGAAGGTATGTAGTTTGGTTATTGACGAAGGCAGTTATACTAATGTTGCAAGCACTCTTATGGTGGAAAAGCTTGCCTTACTGATGATTAAACACCCAAGCCCTTACAAGCTACAATGGCTCAATGAAGGTGTCGAACTAAAGGTGACCAAACAAGCCCTAGTTTCATTTTTAATTGGAAAGTATCATGATGAAGTCCTATGTGACGTGGTGCCTATGCATGTGAGGCATTTGTTACTTGGAAGATCATGGTAATTTGACTATAGAGTCAAACATGATGGATTTTCTAACCAATATGCTTTCAAGCACAATGGAAAAAATGTTACTTTGGAACCTCTCTCGCCACAACAAGTCTTGGAAGATCAGAAATGATTAAAGCAAACTATGGAGAAAATAAGAAAATAAAAATGAAAAAGAAAGAAAAGAAGAAAAATCGAGAGAAAAGAAATCGAGTTATGAGAAAAATAAGAGCGTTGAAAAAGAAAAAGAAAACGAAAATAAAAGAAAAATGAGTGAGAAAAAGAAAAGTGTTTTGATTAACCGTTGTCTTCGTGTTTCTTCATGATTTCAGGATAATTCGAGCAAGGAGTTTCAATTACACTATATTTCCAAGGAGAGAAGGTTTGTGTTGAACGAAAAAGGTAAAACTGATCTTTACTTTCCTGCTCCTAAAGGTAAACAAGGTATGACTTCTGAAAATTTTAAGACATCTCTGCTTTATTCGAATGATGACGAAAACCTTGTTAATGTTTTGGTTTTTGAAAATTACTTGGATTCTGTTGTGGCTAATTGTTCTAATTTGCTTGATTATGATATATTTGTTTTGGTTGATGGTAAGGAGATTCTTGCTTTTGGAAAATCTGATATTAATGAATTCGTTGGCGAGAATATAGCCAATTGCTATTGCAAGGTTCAAGTATGCGGAATCATGAATCATGTGAATCTTTTCATTTGCCTATTTATGATGAAGACTTACATTTCTTGACTCATTGCTTGCATTCCATTTATTTAAACAATGACTTGTGGAAGCAATTTGAGATGTTCAAATGCCTTAAAACATATCCGTTTTTGTTTCAATCATTTGATGAGACATTGACATGTAAGGCGTTTTGTTCACTTGACTATAAAAATGGTGTTTAGAATCTGGCCTTTAACATAAATCATACTTGTCTTGATACGATTATGCATGATATACATGTTTTTTTGGATAACTTCTTGTTGTCTTATGGTTGTCCATTTCAATTGATTCATTTGTCATATTTACTACCAAATGTGGCAAGTCAATTTGAAAAGGTAAGACTCAACTCTTACTTAGCATTCAGCCATCAACCATCTGTATTTTGAATCAAAAAGTATTGGTTAATATTTAGCTTATCAATTTCTTAATCTTTTACTCTTTGATGATGATGATGTGTTTACTTGTCAAGTGGTGACTTTCTTTCAGGTCTACGTGAGACCATTCACCCTATTCATCCAAGAAGAGCCGTATAAGAAGAATATTTTCAAGTGAACAAATGGCTCGACTTGAGGACAAGTCGTTTCAAAGAAGGGGGATGATGTGAATCTGGTCACATCATGTTTCGATACAACTCAACGTCATCGAGAGTGGCCTAAGCTCGAAGGGCATAAGTGCAAAATGAAGTCTTAATTACAAGCTCATTCAGCTCACTAAGCGTGCATGGCTATTCTATGCAAGCTTAATTTAACTCAAATTCTAGCTCATTGAGCTTAATTCAGCTCAACTTAGCTCAATTTAGCTCATTTTTATTTTTCTTCAATGCTTGCGTTTTTAATTTGCTGGAATAAAATAAATATGTTAGCTAAATTAGTTAAGTTCAGCTCAAATAAATTATTGTGTTTTAATGTGTCAAAATTTTGGACATGTTAATTGATTTTAAATATGTCTTAGTTCATACATAATTATTAGCTACTTTTAAAATGTTAAGCTTAGCACAAATTTATTAGCTACTATTATTTAATATGTCCAGCCGAGTCTAGTCATTAAATTTGTTTTTACTGCAGCTGATTTTATGATGTCTTAAGCTGAATTAATGTGTCCTAAAAAGGGGATTAATTTGCTGAATTTATTTGGTGCAGGTACATGCTTGGAACAACATTAAAGAGAGGAGAATGAACTTGGTTAAGTGTAAGAAGCTGAATTAAACACTAGCAGTTGTTTTGAGCTTCTCCAAGTGGTTGTTCGTGGAGTTCAATGGCCAAGATGCTACTCACATTAAGTCTCATAAGTTCACAACATTTTCACACCTTGGTGGCTGCCAAATCTATCCTTTCACACCATAAGGCCGTTTGGATCCAAGAGTTCACACATAAGGCTGTTCGTGCGCCTCAATGCACATTAAGTTTGCTGGAGCTCATTCAGCTACCCAAGGCTGAATTAATGACGTGAATCAAAGTCCTTTAGCTGCTTAATCATTGAACACTTCAAGCTCAATTCATCAGCTCATTTATTAAGCTGAATTGGAAGACTAAATGGATTGTCTATTGCCATCTCTTAGGCCTAGAGTTCACAAAAGGACTTGTAAACATTAAGTAGCTTAGTCCAGCTCATTAGTAGCTGGGTTAAGCTGATTGAAGGGTTCTAGAATCTGCCCATTGACGTCTCCTATTCTAGGAAGCTTCAAGGAAGCTTCAAGGGACATTCTAAGAAGGTGCCAAGAAGTTTCAGCTCATTAAGTTGCTGCATGCTGTCCATTAGGCTACCGAAAGTGCCTATTCGGCTAGCCTAGTTTTCTAACTATAAATACTTGGCTATTTCTATGTAATAGGGACTTTTTTCCATATTATTGAATGAACATTGCTCTTATGAGGTTTTCTTCCTCTCTATTTCGTTTGAGTCTCGATTTACTTATCTAGCTTGCTAATGGCGTCAACCCGAACTCCTTCCTAAACTTATCACCAACTTTGGTGTGGCGTTCATCCATCAATTTATACCTTTGGTTCCTACCTCTTTAGGTAACAGGTAACAGGTTAAGGTCCATTTTCTATCATCCACTTAACCAACTTAAGCAATATAAGTCCTAGGGCAATACTCCTTATAGTATGGAATCGTTCTTGAAGCTTGAATTCATTTTTCCATTCCATCCTATCTATCAACTATTTACCTTATTTCTTTGTTAAATCAAACCTACCAAAAATCATACCTAGCCTATCATTTGAACCCTTTTGTCAACTTCCGCTCAAATTTAGTCTAATATGTCTTTTTCTCAAATCGAACAATACTTCCTCAATGACAATCGGGCAACTTAGGTGATTCGACTAAACATCACCGAGTCGGTTCACATCACAAATATGTATTGCTACTCGAAACATTCTTCCCATAACAGAATTATGCAAAAGAGTAGGAGTACACATGGATTTACTAGAGAAAGAGATGAACCCTCCAAAGAAATTATTGGGATATGACTTCACAGAAAACAAAAGGAAAAGAGTTGAAAACGCAGACTCCAAGATGGGGATGAATAAGGAAGCTTGTTTAATTTTCTTATAAACAATATGCACAAATATATACTTGGCTGATACATATAGGACAATTTATTTGAATTATTTTTTTAGGATATTAATTTTAGATAATTTTTAGGAGTACGGTTGATAATAGATTTTATATATTTATTTTGTTTTTCTTATTTTCTGTGTAGGAACCCAAATGAAAAAGACACAACATATTTGAACTCACAACAAACAAGGAGGGAAGTACCAACCATTAGACCATTGCAATGTCATGATCAATCAGGTAACTTCTTTCCTAATTTTTTAGGGCTACACATTGGGGACAATGTGTTATCTAAACTGGGGGAGTAACATAGGAAATTTGCTTTTAATTTTTATATTCTTCTTTTAATTTTTATTGTCAAATGTGTGCTTGAGCTTGTAAAAATACAAGTGATTGGTTAGGAACATGTAAATAGGTTGATTATGTTTTCTATAAACTTGACATGATAATAAATTATTTTAATTTTATTATTATACTATTAAGTTCTATATATTACACATGGTAATAGGTTGTGAGTAATTGAATATACCAAATGATATAGAGAATTTAAGGAAACAATCACTTATGTATAATAAATAGTTGAATTTGTGATCATTTGATTAATTAAATTTGTGAACATTGAGATACCTAGGGATGACCTAAGGCATTGTTTGGTAAACACCTAGAGCCAAAAAGGTAACCCTATTTATTCATCCTTAGTCCTTATTTTGAGCCAAAAAACACTTCTTGATGAGCCTTCAAACAAAACACGAGCCAAAAACGTTAATTTGTATTTACCTTTTTTTTCTTTGGTCCTAAAGTACATGACTATAGATGTCTAGCCATATGTATTGAGGGTTAAGTAGATACATCACGGTGGATTTTATAAAAACAAAAGTGAAAGAGGAACAATTAGTGTGATATAGTGATTATAGGTTAGCCGATATGTGCAACAAAAGAAATTTTCAAAAAGAAAATCAAAACGAGTAGAAAAAGTACATGAAAAACAAAAGCATTGTGAGTGAGATGTATGAAAAAGATCAAAAAGTGACAAAGTCACAAAAGTAGAAAAACTCAGTCATTGATGTACACAAACTCATGAGCTAGCCGTAATTGCTATATTATGTTGTGACTTCCTATGTGGAGAAAGAAATAAGGTGAAAGAAGTAGAAATAAGGCAATGAGCGCGCAATGGTTACTAAGGGGGAAGAATAGGGAACAAGATGATCTGCTAAACTATTTTGTGCTTGGAATTATTTTGATGCTTCCTGTTCTTGAATTCCATACCTGTCCTAAGCCTTAGAACATTACAAACTGAAAAGTCCTATGTGACCTAGGTAGACGTATTCATGAATTGACATCATATTAAGTAATTGCATTTACGATTGCTTGTATTCTGCTAGGATAATCAAATTACATATATGATTTATTGATGGACGCATATATTTGAAAACTTTAAAGCTTGTATACTTTGTAATATACAAAACTTAGATGTTTGATATTGAAAGTTGTAAGTTATTTATATATCATGTAACACCCCAAAATCCAGCCTAAAAGTTTTGACTGGATTTTAAAGCTCACATTGGACACCGAAATGGCCTAGAACAAAATGCTGTTCTAAATTCTAATTTGTGTGGGAGAGTTTGATATGTTATAATTTAATGTAGCAGATAAAACTAGTTTTTGTACTCGAGGAGCTTGAATACGAGTTTATGTTTTCTTATTCTAGTTAAATTCAATAAAAAGTGCATTTTGAGTCTTTTATTGCAGAGGCCTAAAGGAGAACTAACGTACTTAGTAAGTGTGTAGGAGACCATTCAAAGGCGTAGGGACTCAAAGCTGGTCATTCTGTTCTAACACAGGGAGTTCGATGTCGCAACATAGGGAGCAAAATGCCATGATTATTATACTGTATTGGTCGTCGCAACATAGCCAAGGGATGTCGTGACACATCTTTGAAGCTACTCATGAACCATACATGCTACCTCGATGTCGCGACACAGGGATTAGAGTGTCGCAATATGTGACAGCCCAAAATTGACCCTAGTCGGGAAGTGATTTCGGGACCGCTAAACCGAGTCACCGAAATGTTTGAATGTGATATTTATTGTCTAGAATATGTAATTATGAATGTGTGAAAATTTCAAGCTTCGATTTAGTCGATTGCATGTGAATTTAGTCAATAGGACTTATGTGCGACATTTTTGAAATGTGATAGGTCGAAGCATAAGGACCTATTAGTGCATGAAATAAAAAGGGGGGACTTGCATGTCAAATTTCCCCCCTAATTAGTAGTGGCCGGCCATGACAAGCATGGTAGACCAAGTGTGATGGGCAAGACATGTCATAGACATGTTGTGTTGGTGCATCATAGGTGGAAAAAAATAAAATAAGGAGCATGGGCATAAAATAATGAAAGGGAATATGATGAAAACAAAAAAAATGTGTGGTTGTTTCCCCCCCCATTGCCGTGAGTTAAAGAAAAGAAAAGAGAAAATTTTGTTCATCCTTTTTCATCTTCATTTGGCCGAAAATTCTAAGGAAGGAGGAAGGAGTTCTTGCTTCATGTTTGGTTTGGAAGAGGATTAGGAGGAGGTTTGGCCATACTTGTATCTAGATCAAGGTATGTTTGAGGTTGTGCCATGAGATTCATGCATGTTTTTAGTTGCTAGCTTGAGTTCTAATTATCCCATGGTTCAAATCTTTGCTATGTCATGGGGATGATATTTGGCCTAGGTAGATTTTGTGTTAATGCCATTGCATGCTAAATATGAAGCTTGTTAATGATGCATGTGATGGTGGATTGATGATTCTTGAATCTTCTTTTTAGCATTTTTGAGTGAGCACATATGTGCATTGGTTGCTAGATGGAGAAGAATCGGCTAGCAAGTTGTGTGCTAAGGCCGAATATAATTTTTGTATATTAATGAGTAATGCATGTGTTAAATTGATGGAAGGGGAGAGGATGCTTTACTAGTGTATATATGTGTGTATTAGCCAAGTTTTGAACTTGAAACAAAAGGGTGTTTAGTCAATACAAGTGACCATACTTGTAGAATGTATTAAGTGTTGAAATCGGCCCCAACATAGACATGCATATTCGGCCATAGGAAGGAGATTGGTGTTGCATGTATTCGGTTAGAGGCAAGCATATTGATGCTTTTGTCTTGGCTTAGAAAATTCGGCCAAGGGGGAAAAATTAGCTAAAATGTTGAGTTTGATTCATGATTCCGTACATATGTGACTTTAATGTCTAATGTATAAATATGGGCTAAGTGCCTTGTGTTCCTCTTTTCGATGCTCAAATGATTAAATCAATTTATTTGTTTAATTACGCTCAAGAGCAAAGGGGAACTAAATCCGATAAAGGGAAGGAAAAAGTGGTCGAATAGCTATCGGAATCGTTCGACAACACCCGAGGTAAGTTCTTGAGTAAAAGAGCTTAAATTATGATTTGATTAGATCATGTTTTAAGCAAATCAAAATCATGCTCTTTGTGTGTGGCTATTGAGCCGAAATTGCAAGAATGATAAGTGTCTTGTGTTTGAGTTTTATTAACGAAAATGAAATACGAATGTGCCATGATTTACTGTTAAATGTGCATGGTTATTTGAATGATGTCTGGGCTAAGTCCCGAAGGCTTTGTGCTAAGTGACCATATCCAGACTAAGATCCGAAGGCATTTGTGCGAGATACTAATTCCGGGCTAAGCCCGAAGGCATTTGTCCGAGTTACTAAATCTGGGTAGTCCCGAAGGCAATTGTGCGAGTTACTATAACCGGGCTATGTCCCGAAGGCATTTGAACGAGTAGCTATATCCGGTTAAATTCCGAAGGTACGTGATTTGGGAATGAATGATCTTGCTGTAAAAATTTCAGTAAATACTCTAGAAACATCCCAACATTGAGGTATGTTTCGTATGTGCTTGAATTTAGTTGAGCCCTTACAAATAAGTATTCGCTCAGTTGATAAACGAGCTACCGGCCTTTGGCTAAGTTGATCTTTTGTGTATGTACATAAGGGTTGGTAATGTGAAGCAAGTATGATATCGAAAATTTGTGCATATGAAATTATCCGTTTAGCTCTATATGAATGCTATACTTTTGCTGTGCTGGAATTCCTTGCTCAAAACTTACTAAGCATAAATTGCTTACTCCGTTTCTTTGATCCTCTATTTTATAGATTTTGGTTCTCCAGCTATCGGACTCGGGATTTTGAAGTCGAAGTCGCCCACACTATCAAAGCCCCCCCTTTTTGGTACAATTTTGGTTGAACTTCGAAATGGCATGTATAGGACTACTCATTTGTTGTGGGTCATGGACCCTTTGGACTTGTATAATTTTGGATAGCCATGCGAAAATGGCTTATATATGTTTGAGTATAATGTTATAATCATTTGGTATGGATATGGTTATTGAGAGGTGTGGATATGCTTGACAAGGATTGGCCATGGGAATGGTTAATCACTATCATAATTTGTGCTATTTATGCAAAAAGGGCTAGTTGAATCATGGAAACTATGAAATAGGTAAAGTCTACCTTAAAGGCAGATGCTGACAGCAGCAGTGATGTAGATTTGGAAAATCACTAAAAATAGTAGGAATGGAATTAAATATTGAATAAATTATGTAACCGAACCTTGATGAATCTATTTTCATAGGAAAGTAACGAAACAATCATACGGACAGTATGTTAAGAGATATTCAGGTTCTCGTGAGACAGGGCCAGAACGGTTTCTGGATTTCCTGTTCCTACTTTGGAAATTCATTATAAATTAAACAGAGACAATTAGGAGTCAAGCCATTTATGTATAGATTCCTCTCTGAGTCTAGTTTCTATATAAACAAACGGCATCAGTATTGAATCCCTGTACAGGGAAATATCCAGGTCGTAATGCGCAAAGGTCAATGTAGTCGATCCCTTAACATGGGAGACTTTGACTAATAAACTGTACTAATTGGCCCAACCAAAAATTCTAGAAACAAAAATGTAGATGGGCATATGAGTCTAGTTTCAGGGAAAAATTTACGGAACTGGATTCCGAGTTTCTGAACTCAAGATATGATTTTTAAAGCGACTAGTACGCAGATTGGCAGTGTCTGGGAAATTTTTTTAAAGTCTGTTAACACCTCGTGTTCGACTCCGGTGACGGTCTCGGGTCCGGGATGTTACATTTGATTGGTATCAGAGCTACGGTTTAGTCGATTCTAGGACTACCGTAATGCGTTGGGTCTAGCTATACATGCCATTTTATGTGATTATTTGATAGTGTGGTGATTTCTGACATTTGCAAATGTGTTTATTTATAGTAATGGATCCCGATCCCGACCGACCGGTAGCTGATGATCTTGAGAGTGTAGCGCCTGCTCCCGCACAAGGGACAACGCCGGCGGACTCTCAACCTAATGCTAGTAACCTGATTGATGAAGCTAGACAAGCTTTCTATAGCGTGATGAATGATTGGTTCAACCAATACATTCGAACTAATACGGCTGTTCCACAACCTCCATTCCCGACAAATACCACCCCCGCACCTACAATACCTCCGGAAACTGACCAAATAAGGTCAAATAAGCCCCCAGTTGACAGAATCCGAAAAGATGGGGCTACTGAATTTAAAGCTACGGACAGCGATGATGCCGAGCAAGCTGAATTTTGGTTGGACAACACTATCCGGGTACTCGATGAGCTATCTTGTACACCCGATGAATGCCTAAAGTGTACTATCTCCTTGAAACGCGATTCTGCCTACTATTGGTGGAGTACTCTGACTTCTATTGTGCCCCGAGAGCAAGTAACTTGGGAGTTTTTCCAAACTGAGTTTCGAAAAAAGTATATCAGTCAGAGATTTGTTGATAAAAAACGGAAGGAATTTCTTGAGATTAAGCAAGGTTCTATGTCAGTTACTGATTACGAGCGAAAATTTGTTAGACTTAGTAGATACGCTCGGGAATGTGTTTCGTCCGAGGCTATCATGTGTAGACGCTTCGAGGATGGGCTGAATGAAGATATAAAAATGTTCGTTGGCATTCTTGAAATACGAGAGTTCGTAGTACTTGTCGAGAGAGCTTGTAAAGCCGAAGAGCTTAGAAAAGAAAAACAAAAAGTTGATGTGGGAACTGGAGAGTTTCGTAAAAGATCTTCGGGAAAGTCTCTTCAACAGGCATCGAAGAAATTTCGAGATGATGTGGGCCGGTCGAGAGGCACTTCGGGCCTTTTTAGACGAAATCGTGATCGACCCCCTGTGGGTACACGAGGCACTTCAGTCGCCAGTGTTGGGAATGAACGTCGAGACAGAATGAAATGTCGATATTACGGTAAATGGCATTCGGGGAGTTGTAGATTCCCTGACCGCTCCTGTTACAAGTGCCGATCAGTTGACCACTTCATTAAAGATTGCCCGAGGTTGTCTGAACAGAATGTAAATCAGAGTGGGAAACCGGGTGCTACCACTGCTCGAGGTAGACCATCTGGAAATACGGGCAATGCTGGTGGTGGTCAGAGAGGATCTAGAGATGCTACGACCAGATCCGAGGCTCGTGCGCCTGCTAGAGCTTATGCTATACGTGCCCGCGAGGATGTTTCTTCGCCTAATGTTATTACCGGTACTTTTACTCTCTTTGATACTAATGTAATTGCTTTGATTGACCCCGGTTCTACTCATTCTTACATATGTGAAACCTTAGCATCCAGTAAGACTTTACCTATTGAGTCTACTGAGTTCGTAATTTGGGTGTCAAATCCCTTGGGTCGTTACGTGCTTGTCGACAAAGTGTGTAAGAAATGTCCCCTAGTAATTCGAGGTTCCTGTTTTCCGGCGGACTTGATGCTTTTGCCGTTTAATGAATTTGACGTTATTCTCGGGTTGGATTGGTTGACCGTGCATGATGCGGTTGTGAATTGCAAAAGCAAGACTATTGAATTGAGGTGCGCAAATAACGAAGTAATCCGACTTGAGTCTACGGACTTGGATGGGTTGCCAGCTGTAATATCCTCAATGTTGGCCCAGAAATATGTAAGAAAAGGGTGCGAAGCATACCTTGCATATGTACTTGATAACAAAGAATTAGAAAAGAAACCCGAATCTGTGCCGGTGGTTTGTGAATACCCGAATGTTTTTCCTGAAGAATTACCGGGTTTACCACCTGTTCGGGAGATAGAGTTTGGTATTGAGCTTGTACCTGGGACTATGCCGATTTCGATGGCTCCGTATCGTATGGCACCAACCGAGTTAAAAGAGTTGAAAGCTCAGTTGCAAGAATTGACGGATAGAGGTTTTGCTTGACCAAGTTTCTCACCTTGGGGTGCACCAGTATTGTTCGTGAAAAAGAAGGACGGAACCATGAGGTTGTGCATTGACTATCGTCAACTGAATAAAGTGACGATAAAGAATAAATATCCGTTACCGCATATCAATGATTTGTTCGACCAACTGAAGGGAGCCTCAGTGTTCTCAAAAATAGATTTGAGATCGGGCTATTATCAGTTGCGAATTCGAGATTCAGACATACCCAAAACTGCCTTCAGAACGAGATATGGTCACTACGAATTCTTAGTGATGCCGTTTGGGCTCACTAATGCCCCTGCGGTATTTATGGATTTGATGAATCGGATCTTCAGACCATATTTGGATCGGTTCGTAGTTGTGTTCATTGATGACATCTTGGTCTATTCAAGAGATGAGACCGAACATGCTGAGCACCTGAGACTAGTGTTGCAAATTTTGCGGGATAAGCAGTTTTATGCTAAGTTCAGTAAGTGTGAGTTCTGGTTAAGAGAGGTTAGCTTCTTGGGTCACGTGGTATCCGCATCGGGTATTCGAGTTGACCCGAACAAAATTTCAGCCATACTTAACTGGAAACCTCCAAGAAATATTACCGAAGTTCGGAGCTTCCTGGTGCTCACCGGTTATTACCGACGATTTGTAAAAGGTTTCTCGATGATAGCCACACCAATGACGAAGCTACTTCAAAAGGATGTTAAGTTCGAATGGACGGAGAAATGTCAGAAAAGTTTCGATCAACTGAAAACTTATTTGACTGAAGCTCCAATTTTAGTGCAACCCGAATCAGGCAAAGAGTTTGTCATTTATAGTGACGCATCCCTACTTGGGTTGGGTTGCGTATTGATGCAAGAAGGTCGAGTGGTGGCCTATGCGTCGAGACAATTAAAGCCACATGAGAAAAATTATCCGACCCATGATCTTGAACTAGCTGCCATCGTATTTGCTTTAAAAATATGGCGACATTACTTATTTGGTGAAAAGTGCCATGTATTTTCGGATCACAAAAGTCTCAAATATTTGATGACTCAAAGAGACCTAAATCTGCGACAAAGACGTTGGCTTGAGTTGTTGAAAGATTACGAGCTTGTCATTGATTACCACCCGGGAAAGGCTAATGTGGTTGCGGACACCTTAAGCCGGAAATTATTGTTTGCTTTACGAGCGATGAATGTGCACTTGTCTGTTCTACCCGACAATGTGTTAGTAGCTGAATTAAAAGCCAAACCATTATTGATTCATCAAATTCGTGAAGCCCAGAAAGTTGATGATGAATTGGTTGCAAAACGGGCTGAGTGTGTTCCGAACAAGGAATCGGAGTTTCAAATTGATGATGATGATTGTTTGAGGTTCAGAAGTCGTTTGTGTGTTCCAAGGAATTCGGAACTCATTTCGATGATTCTGAACGAAGCCCATTGTAGCCGAATGTCAATTCACCCGGGGAGTACGAAAATGTACAACGATTTGAAACGTTGGTTTTGGTGGCATGGTATGAAACAAGACATCTCCGACTTTGTTTCGAGATGTTTAATATGTCAACAAGTGAAAGCGGAACATCAAGTGCCTTCAGGATTACTTCAGCCGATCATGATACCCGAGTGGAAATGGGATCGAGTTACAATGGACTTTGTGTCCGGACTGCCATTGTCAGCAAGTAAGAAGGATGCGATTTGGGTTGTTGTTGATAGACTGACTAAGTCGGCTCACTTTATCCCCGTGCGTACGAATTTTTCATTGGATAAACTAGCCGAATTGTATGTTTCTCAGATTGTGAGATTACACGGGGTACCTATTTCTATCGTGTCGGATAGAGATTCGAGATTTACCTCGCGATTTTGGAGGAAATTGCAAGAAGCTTTGGGTACCAAGCTGCATTTTAGCACTGCTTTTCACCCCCAAACCGATGGTCAATCTGAGCGGATAATTCAGATACTTGAGGATATGTTGAGATGTTGCATCCTCGAGTTCAGTAGTTCATGGGAATGGTATTTACCTTTGATTGAATTCGCTTACAACAATAGTTTTCAATCAAGTATTAAGATGGCACCTTACGAGGCTTTGTACGATCGTAAATGCCGTACACCATTGTTTTGGACCGAGCTCGGTGAAAGTAAAATTTTCGGAGTTGATTTGATTAAAGATGCCGAACAGAAAGTAAAGGTAATCCGTGAAAGTCTGAAAGCAGCCACAGATCGTCAAAAATCGTATGCGGATTTGAAACGAAAAGACATTGAATATCAGGTGGGAGATAAAGTGTTTCTTAAAGTTTCGCCTTGGAAAAAGGTACTCAGATTTGGCCGTAAGGGCAAGTTGAGCCCGAGATTCATTGGGCCGTATGAAATCTCTAAACGAGTTGGTCCGGTTGCGTATAGATTGATTTTGCCCCTTGAAGTTGAAAAGATTCACGATGACTTTCATGTTTCGATGCTTCAACGTTATAGATCCGATCCGTCACATGTGATTAATCCCTCAGAAGTTGAAATTCAATCTGACTTGAGTTATGAAGAAGAACCGATTCGTATCCTAGCTCGTGAAGTGAAAGAGTTGCGAAACAAAAGGGTTCCGTTAGTTAAGGTGTTATGGCTCAAACACGGGATCGAGGAAGCTACTTGGGAAACCGAGAGCTCGATGAAAGAACGATACCCAAACCTATTTACCGGTAAGATTTTCGGGGACGGAAATTTCTTAAGTGGGGGAGAGTTGTGACAGCCCAAAATTGACCCTAGTCGGGAAGTGGTTTCGGGACCGCTAAACCGAGTAACCGAAATGTTTGAATGTGATATTTATTGTCTAGAATATGTAATTATGAATGTGTGAAAATTTCAAGCTTCGATTTAGTCGATTGCATGTGAATTTAGTCAATAGGACTTATGTGCGACATTTTTGAAATGTGATAGGTCGAAGCATAAGGACCTATTAGTGCATGAAATAAAAAGGGGGGACTTGCATGTCAAATTTCCCCCCCTAATTAGTAGTGGTCGGCCATGACAAGCATGGTAGACCAAGTGTGATGGGTAAGACATGTCATAGACATGTTGTGTTGGTGCATCATGGGTGGAAAAAAATAAAATAAGGAGCATGGGCATAAAATAATGAAAGGGAATATGATGAAAACAAAAAAAATGTGTGGTTGTTTCCCCCCCCCATTGCCGTGAGTTAAAGAAAAGAAAAGAGAAAATTTTGTTCATCCTTTTTCATCTTCATTTGGCCGAAAATTCTAAGGAAGGAGGAATGAGTTCTTGCTTCATGTTTGGTTTGGAAGAGGATTAGGAGGAGGTTTGGCCATACTTGTATCTAGATCAAGGTATGTTTGAGGTTGTGCCATGAGATTCATGCATGTTTTTAGTTGCTAGCTTGAGTTCTAATTATCTCATAGTTCAAATCTTTGCTATGTCATGGGGATGATATTCGGCCTTGGTAGATTTTGTGTTAATGCCATTGCATGCTAAATATGAAGCTTGTTAATGATGCATGTGATGGTGGATTGATGATTCTTGAATCTTCTTTTTAGCATTTTTGAGTGAGCACATATGTGCATTGGTTGCTAGATGGAGAAGAATCGGCTAGCAAGTTGTGTGCTAAGGCCGAATATAATTTTTGTATATTAATGAGTAATGCATGTGTTAAATTGATGGAAGGGGAGAGGATGCTTTACTAGTGTATATATGTGTGTATTAGCCAAGTTTTGAACTTGAAACAAAAGGGTGTTTAGTCAATACAAGTGACCATACTTGTAGAATGTATTAAGTGTTGAAATCGGCCCCAACATAGACATGCATATTCGGCCATAGGAAGGAGATTGGTGTTGCATGTATTCGGTTAGAGGCAAGCATATTGATGCTTTTGTCTTGGCTTAGAAAATTCAGCCAAGGGGGAAAAATTAGCTAAAATGTTGAGTTTGATTCATGATTCCGTACATATGTGACTTTAATGTCTAATGTATAAATATGGGCTAAGTGCCTTGTGTTCCTCTTTTCGATGCTCAAATGATTAAATCAATTTATTTGTTTAATTAAGCTCAAGAGCAAAGGGGAACTAAATCCGATAAAGGGAAGGAAAAAGTGGTCGAATAGCTATCGGAATCGTTCGACAACACCCGAGGTAAGTTCTTGAGTAAAAGAGCTTAAATTATGATTTGATTAGATCATGTTTTAAGCAAATCAAAATCATGCTCTTTGTGTGTGGCTATTGAGCCGAAATTGCAAGAATGATAAGTGTCTTGTGTTTGAGTTTTATTAACGAAAATGAAATACGAATGTGCCATGATTTACTGTTAAATGTGCATGGTTATTTGAATGATGTCCGGGCTAAGTCCCGAAGGCTTTGTGCTAAGTGACCATATCCGGACTAAGATCCGAAGGCATTTGTGCGAGATACTAATTCCGAGCTAAGCCCGAAGGCATTTGTGCGAGTTACTAAATCCGGGTAGTCCCGAAGGCAATTGTGCGAGTTACTATAACCGGGCTATGTCCCGAAGGCATTTGAACGAGTAGCTATATCCGGTTAAATTCCGAAGGTACGTGATTTGGGAATGAATGATCTTGTTGTAAAAATTTCAGTAAATACTCTAGAAACATCCCAACATTGAGGTATGTTTCGTATGTGCTTGAATTTAGTTGAGCCCTTACAAATAAGTATTCGCTCAGTTGATAAACGAGCTACCGGCCTTTGGCTAAGTTGATCTTTTGTGTATGTACATAAGGGTTGGTAATGTGAAGCAAGTATGATATCGAAAATTTGTGCATATGAAATTATCCGTTTAGCTATATGAATGCTATACTTTTGCTGTGCTGGAATTCCTTGCTCAAAACTTACTAAGCATAAATTGCTTACTCCGTTTCTTTGATCCTCTGTTTTATAGATTTTGGTTCTCCAGCTATCGGACTCGGGATTTTGAAGTCGAAGTTGCCCACACTATCAAAGCCCCCCCCTTTTTGGTACAATTTTGGTTGAACTTCGAAATGGCATGTATAGGACTACCCGTTTGTTGTGGGTCATGGACCCTTTGGACTTGTATAATTTTGGATAGCCATGCGAAAATGGCTTATATATGTTTGAGTATAATGTTATAATCATTTGGTATGGATATGGTTATTGAGAGGTGTGGATATGCTTGACAAGGATTGGCCATGGGAATGGTTAATCACTATCATAAATTGTGCTATTTATGCAAAAAGGGCTAGTTGAATCATGGAAACTATGAAATAGGTAAAGTCTACCTTAAAGGCAGATGCTGACAGCAGCAGTGATGTAGATTTGGAAAATCACTAAAAATAGTAGAAATGGAATTAAATAGTGAATAAATTATTTAAACGAACCTTGATGAATCTATTTTCATAGGAAAGTAACGAAACAATCATACGGAGAGTATGTTAAGAGATATTTAGGTTCTCGTGAGACAGGGCCAGAACGGTTTCTGGATTTCATGTTCCGACTTTGGAAATTCATTATAAATTAACCAGAGACAATTAGGAGTCAAGCCATATATGTATAGATTCCTCTCTGAGTCTAGTTTCTATAGAAACAAACGGCATCAGTATTGAAGCCCTGTACAGGGAAATATCCAAGTCGCAATGCGCAAAGATCAGTGTAGTCGATCCCTGTAACATGGGAGACTTTGACTAATAAAATGTACTAATTGGCCCAACCAAAAATTCTAGAAACAAAAATTTAGATGGGCATATGAGTCTAGTTTCAGGGAAAATTTACGAAACTGGATTCCGAGTTTCTGAACTCAAGATATGATTTTTAAAGCGACTAGTACGGAGATTGGCAGTGTCTGGGAAATTTTTTTAAAGTCTGTTAACACCTCGTGTTCGACTCCGGTGACGGTCTCGGGTCCGGGGTGTTACACAATATCAGTCCTGTATGAGAAGCACTTACGAGCTAAGAGCATTTTGGTCCACAAAATGGAAATTAAAACACAAGAATGTTAGCTGATCTAGGGTGACAAACAACGACAACCATAAACTATAGAAATAGGCTTTTAAAACACTTGTTGGGGACAAATTTTCATACTTTTAAGTTTTTCTTTGTAATTTTAGATTTTAGTTTTCCTGTCATTTAGACTTTAGGTTTACTTTCAGTTCAATTCTATTTTGTGTTCTTGGGAGAACTTAGTTGTAATTGTGATCAAACTACTGTAAATTTTGTGTTTCAATCAATACAATTCAAGAGTCTTTTAAACTTTTCTCTTGATTCATCAATTATGAATGTAACACCCAATACCTGGCTCGGTCGTCGAGCCCGAATACTAGGATGCTACACCACCATTTCGCATCATGTCCATCTCAAATCGTCATATTCTTACGTATGTATCTTTTTTTATTTAACATAACATTCACATGAATTGTAAGACATACATTTACTTTCTATTAGTAAAATATGTCTAGCATTCATTAAATAAACATAAAATAAGTACTAAACTTGCATTAGGACCATTGAGCAAAATTTTCCCAAAATAGTTACGTAGGTATCGATACTGAAAAGGTGGTATCAATACCACTTGAAAAATTGATACCGAACTAGATTACTATTTCTCGTAATAAAAACCAAACAATCAGAAAATATCGATACTATAGAACAGGAATCGATAATTTCACCCCGAGTATTGACACTTGTGATAAAATATCGATACAAACTAGCAAAATTGACATCTTGTACTTTAAAAATTTTAGAGGTATCATTTTTAGAATCCAAATAACAATACCTCTACTCCAGACCCTAAAAACACAACATACCTCAGCATATAAATCATACCAAAATAGTTCTAAACGACATGCATCAATTACCTCATAAAATAACAACCAAAATGATCCAAATAGTAGTCCCAAACATCATATTTTAAATCCACAAATCATTAAGCTTAATAGGCATACAATCAACTAAAAACCATAGAAATACCGATATAAAATCTACCACATTGCCTTTTATTCCCAAAATACAAATAATAAAAGAACACCTGCTAAGAGAAACTAAGTCTCTAGCTTGGATCACCCCTCGAGACCACACTGCTCACACCAACACTACTTATCTACAACGGTTAAAAGGGAGTGGGTGAGCTTAACAAGCTCAGTGAATGCTCTAAACAATCACTACACAAACAAGTCATGTTGCATTGACTAAGCAGATATGTAACATATTCATAACATATTTAACTGTAGTGTCATATTTTCACACATTTAATCATCTTCCATTTATATCCATTTATACCCTTACACATTTATCCGTTTAACTGTATGATTATTTAAGCATATACCATAGCACATATAAACAAAAATTTAATAATATTCAATCATATTATAAGATAGTTTGGTTCTTGAGGTTATAAAATTTAATAATACACGAATCACCAACACACCAATAATGACTCTTAGAGTCGTACATGTCCCATAAATAAAGCGTATAGCTAACACTCTCCAACACATAAAACACACATATTAGTGTGACTGGAGCTTAGCTCACATTCCCTTATCTCTCAAAAAACTATCCCTTGGCCTCAACACCCCATAAACCACGTCACAAAGGTGAGTACTCAAAATCCTATGGCATGCCAAATAAATCAAACGGTCTCATAATAACACAGGGCAAAAATATCCACATTTGATCACATATTTACTTAACGATTTTCCACACATATTCACTGTCACATGGCATGAGCAACACACCCTTCTTTTCACTTTCACATTAGTCATTATAAGCTTATAGCATATGTCATAGTATCTCATATATGTTCACAATTTCACAAGCATACATATATCACATATATGTTCATAATTTCCAGACCTGAAAAACACAACATATATCAACATATAAATCATACTAAAATAGTTCTAAACGACATGCATCAATTAACTCATAAAATAACGACCAAAATGTTCCTTATAACACTCCCAAATATCATATTTTAAGTCCACAAATCATTACGATTAATAGGCATGTAATCAACTAAAAATCAGAGCAAAACCGATATAAAATCTACCACATTGCCTTTGATTCTCAAAACACAAATAATAAAAGAACAACTACTAATAGCAACTAAGTCTTTAGCTTGGATCACCCCTCAAGACGACACTGCTCACACCGCCACTACTTATCTGCAATGGTTATAAAAGAATAGGTGAGCTTAACAAGCTTAGTGAATGCTCTGAACAACCACTACACAAACAAGTCACCCTACATTGACTAAGTGGACATGTAACATATTCACAACATATTTAACTCCAGATCGTATTTTCACACATTTAATCATCTTCCATTTATATCCATTTATACTCGTACACATTTATCCCTTTAACACATGATTATTTAAGCATATATCATAGCATATATAAACCATAATTTCATCACATTCAATCATATTATACGATAGTTTGGTTCTTGAGGTTATGAAACATAATGTGGACTCTATCACCACACATCGGTTACATGAATCTCCAGCACACCAATAATGATTGTTAGAGTCGTATATGTCCCATAAATGAAGCATATAGCTAACACTTGCCAACACACAAAACACACATATTAGGGTGAATGAAGCTTAGCTCACATTCCCTTATCTCTCAAAAAACTATTCCTTGGCCTCAACACCCAATAAACCACATCACAAAGGTAAGCACTCACAATCCTATGGCATGCCAAATAAATCAAACGGTGTTATAATAACACAGGGAAAAAATATCCACATTTGATCACATATTTACTTAACAATTTTCTGCACATATTCACTGTAACATGGCATGAACAACACCAATCATTTTCATTTTCACATCAGTCATCATAAGCTTATAGTATATGTCATAGTATCTCATATATGTTCACAATTTCACAAGCATACATATATCACATATATTTTCATAATTTCCAGACCTAAAAAACACAACATATATCAATATATAAATCATACCAAAATAGTTCTAAATGACATGCATCAATTAACTCATAAAATAACCACCAAAATGTTCCATATAGCACTCCCAAACATCATATTTTAAGTCCACAAATCATTAAGCTTAATAGGCGTGCAATCAACTAAAAACCATAGCAAAGTCGAAATAAAATCTACCACATTTCCGTTTATTCCCAAAACACAAATAATGAAAGAACACCTACTAATAGAAACTAAATCTCTAGCTTGGATCACCCCTCGAGACCATGCTTTTCACACCGACACTACTTATTTCCAATGGTTATAAAAGAATGGGTGAGCTTAACAAGCTCAGTTAATGCTCTAAACAACAACTACGAAAACAAGTCACCTTGCATTAACTAAGAAGACATGTAACATATTCACAACATCTTTAACTCCAGTATTATATTTTCACACAGTTAATCAACTTCCATTTATATCCATTTATACCCTTACACATTTATCTCTTTAACCACATGATTATTTAAGCATATACCATAGCACATCTAAACCATAATTGAATCACATTCAATCATATTAAAAGATAGTTTGGTTTTTGAGGTTATGAAACATAATGTGGACTCTATCACCACACATCAGATACACAAATCTCCAACACACCAATAATGACTGTTAGAGTCGTACATGTTTGATAAATGAAGCGTATAGCTAACACTATCCAACACACAAAACACACATATTAGGGTGACTAGAGCTTAGCTCAAATTCCCTTATCTCTCAAAAAACTATCCTTAGGCCTCAGCACCCCATAAACCTCAGTTGTTTTTTTTACTCACTCTTATTTAAACTTGTTTTCTTGATCAATAATACGATGGAGCAAACAAAGAATTACTGATCTACTCAACATTTTCAAACATTGGAGTGATACTTATAATTTTGCCATGATATTCATAATTACACATTGTCGGTTTACAAAATTTATGTTTAAGTATTCCTAAATGTATTAAAAGAAACCTACTATGGACTGATTACAATTATAAATAGGGGATTCTACTTTTAGAAATAAATATTCACACAATTATCCTAAACTAAACATACCTATTCACCCACCATAATTTTCTAATTTTATCGAAGAATTATGATCCTCATCGAATTTCATAGGTAACAATATATTTGTCATAGTCTGGTAGTTACTTGGCATTTGTATGTAATGGAAAAATGAATGACAAATGCATGAATATTAAAACATATATCTATTTCATACTATATTTACAACACAACACCATCCAAACCTAAGTGATGCATTATCCTCAATGCATGAACAATGAAACATTTCAAAATGCAAGAAGAATAACTTACAAATTTAAAAATACAAGGGCAAACAAATATGAATGCATGAAACATATGTTATAAAATGAAAAAAAATACAAATGAAAGTAAAAACAAAAGCTTAGAAGGAATATGGGTTACTGTAATTGGGTTGGGTTGATTTTTTGGCAGTGCATTTGTAACGTTGTTTCCTTTCCACTCCACCAGCATCATCTCGAACTGATTCCCAGCAGCTTTCCTATAGCCTTCCTTCCTAGCTGGTTAATTGGAACCTCTTCTTCATCATGAATATCTGAGTTTGTGAGATCATCAATCAGTTGATGAATCGCATGCTCTTACTCAGTCATAGGTGCAATGGGTTTCAGTGTAGTGGCAGTTGTAGCAGATGTAGAAGTTTAAGCATATCAGCTTCATCCTTATCAGATTCAATATGCATGGATTGAGTTTTCTCCTTTTCTCCCTATTTTTCATGCTCTTCTTCTCTACAGTGGCTTCTTCTCCATCTTCATCATCATCTTTTGGCTCCAAAAAAAATTCTTTAGGAAAAAATGAAATGTAGGCATAGGTCGGGTAAAGTTCTTTTGAAGAGATTTCTTAATGGCTTTGTCTCACCGTCTGACATATCCCCAAAATAAAATCATTTCTTTTTGAGTTTAGCCAAGATCAGTGACTATCCTTAGTTGTTGTTTTTCTATCATCCCAAATTATTATTGCAACATCTCAAGAGCATCAATCACTTTCTAGTCAAAGTCACTATGAGATGTTTTTGGAACAACATCAGTAGTCATAGGTGGAGAAGTTATGGATGTAGAGCCAGGATGCTTTGGCAATTGCTCCCTTGAATATCTCAAGGTAATTTTCTTGGTTATAGCTCCTTTATTGGAGATTTTATCTTCATTTGCTTGAGTAGAAACCTTTACTCTCTAACATAATGCCGTAATGAGCAATGAAAATTTTAAGGTACCTGCATTAGTGGTGGACTTCTAAAAAAATAATTTTTCCAGCATTTATCTTTCTTCTAGTCATAATCGAGTGCAGCAACAACTTGTGTTCCTTAGAAATAGTAGAGTTGTCCGTAGAAGGGATAAGAAGAGATTTAAGTAAATGATACCATAACCTACATTGAGGCTTCAAAGTTACACGGTCGATGGTGTAGCAATTATTTCGAGAAACTGTCCATGTCATTCCTTCTACACATAAATCTATCAAAACTTGGATGAGTCCTTCAATTGTCATTATCTTGACAAATTGTGAGTGTTCATTAGGGCCTTCAGGTAACCCATATTGCACATTGATTGAGTCTTCATCAAATAACACCAAAACACCGCGCACATAGATAAAGCATTTTCAAGAGAGGATATCATCAGGGTGGAGACAGAAGATTTGCCACCCGTGTTTTTCCACGACAGGTAAGATGACTTTAGAATAGCCTATAATGGGGGCATCTTGGAAAAGGGAGCCTTTTTCCATGCAAAAAGGTTGCTTTGATATGTTCTTGTTATATTTTTCTTTCGTGATTTTGCCAAAGAATGTTCCCGGATGCATAAAGGTGGAAGAAGATAGTGCTTGGCGAGCCATTTGAGAGAAAATAGTAACTGAAAAATGAAAATGGTGAGACCTTTAGACAAAAAAGGGTGAAGAAGATTAAACGAAAAGTAAGTTAGAAAAGAAGTAAATCGAATAGGGTAAAATGTGAGAGAAAATCTAGCAGTGACGTGGGGGATAAGATTAACTTGGAATTGTGCCCTGACATAGAAAAAAGAAAAATTGAGTGGGAAAAAGAAAATTAATAGAAAAAATTATTAAACTAAAATTAACTAATATATCAAATGGGTTGATTTTTACTAACCTGGGCCGTAATGTGCCTGCAACAAAAGAAAATAAAAGTTAAGTAAACTTATTGAATAAACTAAACAAAGAATGTAAAAATAAAGTAAATGAATAAAAACAATGCAAGGGAGAAATATTAAGTAGTTCCAAAAGTGATGGAATTTTTGTCACAAATTATAGGAGCTCCAAAGTAATGTTTTAATCGTTGACCATTGACTTTGAAAGTAGAACCAGTCTTACCATCTTTGACTTCTACAACTCCATGGGGATAGACATGCACTATATTGAATACTTACCTAAAAGTGTGATCAAATCGCACACTATAATGAATGGGTGGTAATTCTGAGATTTTCAATTAACTCTTCAATAAGGCACGAAAAGGAGTGATTAGTATTATTCTAATCTAGAAGTAATATTATGAGAACATAGTGTGAGTGAAAACTTTTCATACTTACAAAAGTAATAGAGGAGAAGGCTTGACAATAACTCTTGAAAACCTGATCAATGAGAGGGATTAGGCTCTATAAATGCAAAATAGAAGTTTTTGGAGAAAATAATTTGAAAAATGATCTTTAATATTTAAAAAATCAGATTCAAAGTTTACGTAGATGATTTTTAGAAAGAGGAAAAGAAGAAAAAAATGAGAAAAAATCGGCGGTGGCCAATGGTAGTGATAAAACGGTGGTGTGTGTGTCCCTACTTTGAATGTCTACACGGCCTAAGACACGAGCATTTGTCTCCATCGTGTGAGTCACAGGGCCTGGCCACAAAACCGTGTGACCTCTGCAATTTGAAATTTTTTATCTTTTTATGAAAAATTCTATATGTTTTTGAGTTAGTCTCAACTTGTTTCTTATGTGTTTTTAGGGCATCGAGGGATCATATAAGAAACAATATGTATGTTCTTGATTGGTTTTGCTATGATTAATGACATGAATTAAAATGTTTAAAATTTTTTATTATTCCAGAATAAAGACTTTGGTAATGCTCTGTAACCCTATTCTTGCGTCAAATACAGGTTAGGGGTGTTACAACTTTTACTAATGGAACTAATTTGTTTCGTAGTTCATTCACCTCCGAAGCCAAAATTCTAACTAGTCCCTCATTCTATGTCAGATCAGGTTGTAACTCTATCTCATTGGGAAATATCTTGTGAGAGGGATCATTATGATAATGGCATACACGTGCAATACATTATGTATCTTCTAAAGTTCTAGTGGTAAATTTAGTCTATAGGCAACCGAACCAACCCTTTCTAAAATCTCAAATGGTCTAATGAACCTCGGATTGAGTTTTCCTTTTGACCATCACCAGATGTGCGAAGGTTTGGACTGGAAATATTGTAGCAAAAATATATATAACAAAGTAGTGGTGTCTGCAAGTATACGGGTCAAATTTTATATAGGAAAATGTTGCAACGAAACACTCCGGGAAGTATTCCGAGGATCGTACCCAAGGGAAGTTGAATATATTAAAACTCATTTTCTACACTAACAAGGCTAAACAGTAATAACTTAAAACTATAGTACGAAGAACTGAATTAAAATTAAGTAAGCAAAAGAACATAAATTACACAAAATTAAAAAAAATAAATTAACGATCGAAATTAATCCAATTAAACAAGCAGAAGATTAACTCACATCAATGCTCCTAATTAACATCATAATTCGAGTTTTATCGATTTAGCAATTATTTAACCAATTATTACCTTTCGGCCTCTAACTAATTAACTATCTGACCAATACTCACTTATTTTTCAACCTCACTTTCTTGATCAGGATAAATTACGATTTACATGGTAGCATATCTTTCAATTTTGTTTATCCTAAATTACTTCCTAAGGTCATCAATCCTAGGGTTTAATAGCACATAATTTAAGCCAACTAACTTAGACTCAAACCCCAAATTCTTCTATTAATTATTCCCACTTCAGATCGTTAATCTAAGGAAATTAGCCATCCATGGATTTATATGAATTTTTCCTAATTTCATATTCATCATGCATAGTAAGAAATTAAATAAAAAAGGTAGTAAAGAAATTGATTTGTTTTTATATTGATTTGCGCGCGAAAGCCTAAATTCCTTTAACAGTTGTGAAGAAAATCTCGTTTTGAATTGGAAATTGAAAAGAAAATAATATAAACTACTTAAATAAAAGCCAGTATCTAAATCAAATCCATGTTAAACAAAAGGAAAATTTTTGGTTTTCACTATAAAAGGACTACATTGAAATAAAAGTAAAACTGAAATAAAATTCAAAAACTAAACAAAGCGACTGACTTAGCAAAGCTTCCCAAAGTGAGGCTGAACACATCTATTTATAGCCAAAATATTTTGACCAAAATAGGTTAATTTATATACCGTAAACAGATTAAGTTACATTGGGCGAATGGAAACACCCCTAACTTTCGAGACACTGCCTTTCGAGAGTGAATTCTTTGGCTTCGATGTTTGATGTTGCGACACCACATGCCAATGTCGTGACATTGCCATCGTTATTTATGTTCTTTGCTCGAAAATAGTGTCCTGTACACTCGATTAACTTGTTAGTTCATCCCTGGGCCCATATTGGCTAATTAGGTCATCACATGGGTAAAATTTGTGTAAAAGTGCTTGTTTTGCTGAAATTAAAGTTAAAGTACTAAAATTCAAAAAACACAAATAAAGAGCTGGAAAGCAAGCTCATTAAGTGCCGAAAAGACTCTAATTTGCCGCAACAAATTGTGGTTGACCAAAGTCCCCCACACTTAACTAGTTGCTTTTCCTTAATAAACAAAACAAAAACAAACAAAACTAAGAAAATAAAATAAATAAACGGTGCTTGAGCATGCTTAATACACGATATTGGTTCGGAACATTATAAACAAGTCAATTGGCTGAATTCTGATTTTGAATATCAAACATGTTAGTTCACTAGATTACAAAATAAACAAATTCAAGAATGCTAAGCATATTATTCCATCTAAACAACTACACAAGTATAAATTTATGTTCAAAGAATACAAGCGGTCAAAAATGCTAATATTAAGTTTAATTTTCATCCATGAGTCCTATTACTTAGGTCACATAGGGCTTTTCAGCTTGTAATGTTTTTCGACTTCGGTTGGTTTGGAATTGAAGAACTGACTCTACATAATGGTTTAAGCACGAAAATAGTTTGGCATATTATATTGACCCCAATGCTACCCCAGTTACATCCCTTAGCTCACCACCTTATATCCACTTTTATGACCTTCTTTTTCTTTCCATTTCCTAAGTTATAATATAGTGTTCATGAATACAATCATCTTAGCAAGTCATTTGTGCAAAAATGAGTATTTTTCATTCTTTTTTCTATTGTTGCTCGTTTTGCGTTTTCTTTTTCGCTCAAGATTTTCTCGCTTGGCTTTTAGCCTTCACAAAGTTTTTCTTTTCTTCACTTGATTTTTCTCCATTAATGCACAACTTTGCAAGAATCTTATACTCACTATTCTACATTGTCCCTTAGTTTTCTATCACACTCGAAATTGTTAAATTAAAGTTTGGTCTTGATTGTAGAGAAGACATTAATTAAGATGATTATTTTGAATTCAATTTCATGGTAAGCAGAGGTATCAAATTAAGAAACTTCCTGTCCATGAGGGCTTTAGTGTGAATTATTGAATCTTGTGAACTGATTGGTAGACAAGTTGAATTTCAATTCTGGTCCCATTACATTAGAACTAGATGGTATAGGTGGGGAGCAACATGATTATAGTTTAAATAATTTTTATTTAATATTGGAATTGGTGAATAAAGGTAAGAGGAGTATAAGTAGGACAACTGAATATGCTATTGGGGGATTCTCTTGTGTTAGTATTCGTCTTCTTCATTTTCCTTTTATTTTTTGAAATAGTAAGGAAAATAGATGTTTTAGCTTGAGAAATTAAGAATCTGGTGAGCTAGTAGCCTTTCTAAATCTTTTGTACCTTTTGACTAAAAGGGAGCTAACCAAGGAAGAGGTCAAAGTGACAAGATAAAGGTAAACTAAGTGTAGGGTTCTAGCATTCGAGTGCTTTGCGAATGAGTTTCTAAACTACAACTTTTATTTTCATTCTGTATGCTGTAGAGGTATCTTTTGTTGGAAAATGCTGCTACATAATCTGGAGATGTTGAACTTTGTCATTGTTGTGTGAAAGTGTTGTCAATGTTGTTCTGTTTGAGTGTGAATATGTAGTCTAAACTTAAGAAGACTACTTGCATATATAAGTTTTTTTCGTAAAAGCCTTTGAAGTATCAATTAGTAGTGAACTATTGTTTGTTTGTGAGTCAATGGTTATTGAATTAATCTGGTTAAATGGTATATGAATTGCACTTGGGTTGGCGATCCGTAAAACTCAAAGTGGAATGCATGTTAATGTAGAAATGCGTATGCCTTCTTGATATTAATTGGAAGAAGTATTGATGTTCTTGTAGGATGTTAATTGAAAGAAGTATCGGTGTTTGTGGCAGGATGTTAATTGAAAGAGGACTGGTGTTGTGGTGGGATTTTTCTCCAAGTTGCAAGTTAGGACAGTGCGTTGAGACTTTTCCTTACGTATACAGGTTTATGATAGTCCACAGGACTTGTCTTCAAGCATACTAGCATGTGCCACACAAGAATAAATTTGCACATATGATATTTAGCCAAGCATGGTCCACCAAGATCATTCGTGCAACATGAATTTACGTGTACAAATTTACTAAGTATGTATTCGTAAGTGGGTTTCTCTAAATGAGAATCAGTGGTTGTAAGTCTGCCAAGACCATCATTCAAGTAAGATTCTGCATGGATTACCACCCAAGTATGAGTTCATCGAATCGACCACAAGTATGAGTCTGTAAGGACTATATTACAAGTTAAGATAGTCTGTAGGACTTGTACTGAAGCTCTTAGGCTAAGTCGATCCTCTAGGACTTCACTATATGAAAATTAATGGAAATAAGTTCGTGAAGAAAGTCCATAAGAACAAGTTCGCATAGTGTGAGTCTGCGAGTCTAAGTTCTCCAAGCACAATTGCAAGAATTATCTTTAAGAATAGATTTGTATATACGAGGGCAGGTATGTGTTCATAGACATGAATAGACAGGCATGTGTCTAGTGTGTATTAGCCAAGTATGACTTCGCCTATACTTATCATAACACATATCTTCGTAGAGAGTGAAGGCTAACTATTTAATTAAGCAAAGTGTATTTTATGCTTGTTTCTTATATTCTTACGTGTACTATTTAACGTATTAGTTGTCCTTATGTGTGACTTATATTCCATACAAGTCGTATGTATGGGTGAGTAAACATCATGCGAACTCACTAAGTTCATCTTAAACTTACCATATGTCTTGATTTATTTCTTTAAGGTATCAAAAGCCTTTTTGAATTACGGGAAAAGGACTAAGCCAAAAGCTATTGATTTAGTTGTGAACCTCTTTATTGTATATTTGTAACATGTACATATAGGAATAGTCTGTAGGCTAGTAAACTAAGAACTGGTTTTACTGTATTTAGCCAAAAATTTTAAAAACACAGGATAGTATGTATGGTTAGATTAAATATACATTTTGTAAAGTTTTAAGTATGTGGGAAAAATGAAATAAGTTGTCAACTCATGTTATTGTACATTCCAATAAGTTGAATGTTTCAAAATTGTTTAAGTATTCTATAGTAACATCACCTTGTTCAAGTCCGGTGACCAGACCGAGGAAGGGGTGTTACATTTTCACTATTAATTATTTTTATTTTAAAACCAATATGATGTATCTACCTAACCCTTAATATTAATAACCCGTCGTCTAAGTTCTTGCTGGGACCATAAAGAAAAGGATCAAGAGATTATGTATCAAGCCCATGGTTTCATACAAGGTTCATCAAGAAAATGGAATTAGGCTAAAAATATGGTACTAGGGAATTCATACATGGGGTCGGCTTTTTGGCTCTAGTTGTGACCAAACAATGCCTTAAGTCATCTCTAAGTGTTTCAATTCATGGATTCAATGAACTAAAATTTAACATTCTAACAACTTATAATTCAAATAAAAATATATGTTTTTTATGTACTTCTTTTTTATTTGGTATACTTAATACACTTTCACATATTTACAGTGTAACAAAGTGAACTAATTAGTTTAACATTAAACAATCTAAAATCAATTGCTATCGAGCTAAATTTACAATATATACACAAAATCCTATTTACATGCTACTAATCAGTCACTTGTATTTATACAAGCTTGCGCACAAACAAGCACACAAAAATATAAATATAAATATAAATACTAAAACCTTAAAAAAAAGTAACAAAAATTTGAAAATTTTGAAAAATATTTGAAAAATTCTATGACACACACATACACACTTTATTAGGCACATTGTCCCTAATGTGCACCCAAATGATAAGAGAAGAGACTATCTAGTTTAAGTGTTGAAGTGCCTCGAAGTAGTCGAATGGTCCTCCTCGTACCAATTTATCTCTAATTTGTAGTGCGAACCCAGAATTAACATACATTTTTTTGATAAATATAACTAATTAAAGTAAAATAAAAAAATAAAATCATCCAAATTCAAAATTATAAAGTCCCAAAATAAAATAAAATACGAGTTTAAAAATTTTACTCTAAATTGGATATCAATCATTCTCTACGAAGAATAGGGCTTTCCCATAACCCATAGTAATCTCAGTGTCTCGCCTACCCGTAGATTGGGTCAGGGAGCTTTGGCTGGTGCTATGAAATTTGACCCCTACAATTATCAGTTGTTCCAATAGGAATGCATCATCAAGGTCGTAGTCATGGGTTGGCTCTTCTCCTTCTTTGATGGAAGCATGCCCGAGAGCTCCCCTAGCTCAAAAAAGGAACCAATGTTGCTGCCAAAAGGACCTATAACGCGAGCACGAGCTAAGCTTTTCAAACAGGCCATTTCGGCCTTAGTCTCACGAAATGGCTTGAAGTGCTATCCAAACCCATTGAAGAAGTCTGTACCAGCTCCATGAACACTCCTTGCAACCTCTTGCAAGTCGACCTCAGCTCCTCAATAGCTCCCCGAGCTTCATTCAGCTCAAATCAGCTTGTTTTCACTCGTTTGAACTCATTTTAATTTATTTCCAAGTCATTTACTTTATTGCTAGAATAAACTAAGTGTTTGTTTCATTTAGGTTATTTTGTTAGAACTCATTAATTAATCTTTAGCTTAGTACAACTGATTTCATGTTTTAGCACAATTAGAGCTAGCCGAATTAATATGTCTTCATTAAGTTTATATTTAATTTGTCTTAGCTTTATTAGATATTTATTAAAGTGTTTAAATATGTTTTAATTTGTCACAGCTGAATTTAATATTGGATTCAATGTCTTCTAGGTGCAGCTGAATACATGAATAACAATTAAAGCTTGGTGCATGCATGGCTGGATGCAACGAATAGAAATGTTTATGTATGGTCAGCTACAATGTATGGTGTGCTAGTTATTGACCTTCCCAAGTACCTATTTGGCCAAAGAGTAGCAACCCATTAACTTTCTCAAGTTGGCCAGACAAATTCCCATGCTGCTTCAATGAGTTCACACCAGCTGATTTTCCCATTCACATTTGCTGTCCATTTGGTTTTGAGCTTTCACATTCAAGTGACCTTTCAAGTTAGAGTTCACACTTCAAGTAAATCTACAAGCTCCTCGTTTAAACCTTCAACATTCAGCTGAACCAAAGCAAATTAATTGAGCTTAATTAAAGTACATGGCCGAACCTAGACATGGCCAATTGATTTCCAAAGCTGCCATTTACATTCAACTAATTTTTCTTCTCCTAGAAGGTGTCCAATGGTGTCCCAAATAGCTGAATATAGACAAGGCAATTAATAGTTTTATTCTAATACATTTATTTCATTGAAGGCCGAAAGCTTAGTTTTTAAGTCATGTAACTTTGTCCATTCAGTTAGCCTAGGAATAGCTACAAATACTTAGCTAATTTCATTTTGTAAAGATCTTTGATCAAATTTTAATCAAATTGAACTTTGAGTTCTCTGTGAGGTTTTCTCTACTCCAAATTTCTTTCGAGTCTTGCTTGACGTATCTTCTTATCAGTGGCGTCAACTCGATTTTCTATTTGATACCTTTGGTTCCTACCTTTTTAAGTAACAGGTCAAGGTCCTTTTTCTTCAATCACCAACCCACCTTAAGCCATATAAGTCCCGGGTTGCACTCTTTATAGTGTTGGTTCGTTCTTAACGCTTAAGTTTGAATTCCATTCCATCCATTATCAAAATTATCTATCTTTAATTCCGCTGCTTACTTAACCTATCCAAATTATATTTAACCTACTTCAATCATAATTACACCCATTATTTTATTATTTATCCGACTACAAGATTATACAAGTTTGGAAAGCTACTTTCTTGATGACGAACAGGCAAATAAGACGACTGACTCACTAACCTAAGGCGGATCGCATCATTTGGTATCAGAGCTTGCTAAAACAAGAAGTACCGTCGTTCGAGGTCAATCCAAAGTAGGTTCGTGTAAAAAATCGTTGAAAAAAAATTCATGCATAAAAAAGGGCACTCAATTGTATTTATTCATCTTTTTTAATTGAAAAAAATATTCGAAATACTAAAATAATTTACGAGGTTAAAAAAAAGTCTTGAAAGTTTAAAGTATCTTTTGTAGCCTTTCTTATATCACCCTATACACCACACCTAAACCTATTGTTATCTTTTTTCAGCTTACCCTAACCCATTCATCATTTTCCCTTGTAACCATTTGAAGCCGACACCCCTAGACTGAGATTTGATCTAAAGAGACTCTTATGAAATTACGAGAGAAGAAAAGAGTGGTAAAAGGCACGAGAGTTGCGAGTTCATTAGAGAGAAGAAAAAGCCAATAGCGAGAGCAAACACGAGTGTGAGTGCTACTATTCTTTCTTTCTGAGTGAAAAGTGAGGATTTGTGGTGAGGTTTAAATTTTTTCAATGTCAAGAAGTGTGGAGCAAATTATGGGTGAAAATGACTCCAAGAGAACAATCCACCAAGAGGAGGAGTTGGAACACACATTTGATGGTAAGTTACTTGTTGTCAGAAGAAGTCTAAGCATCCAAACTGTGGAGAATGAATAGCAAAGGGAAAACATTTTCCATACACGATGTCTAATCCAAGGAAAAGTTGGTAGTGTGATTATCCATGGTGGAAGTTGCACCAGCGTAGCAAGTACCCTAATGGTGGAGAAACTTGGTTTGCCAACTACCAAGCATCTGAGCCCCTACAAGTTACAAGCTCAATGATGGTTGTGAGCTAAAAAGGTAACAAAACAAGTGCTTATATCCTTCTTAGTTGGAAAATACGAGGATGAAGTGCTTTGTGATGTAGTACCCATGCATGCGAGTCATCTATTGCTTGGAAAACCATGGCAATTCGACCGAAGAGTTATCCATGACGGATATAAAATCAATATACATTTAAGTATTTGGGAAAGAAATTCACGTTAGCCCCGTTGACCCCAAAGCAAGTTTACGAGGATCAAATGAAATTGAAAATTTCTGTAGATCAATTGAAAGAAAAAGAAAAAAAATGAAAATGAGGAAAAGAAAAGAAAATAACAAGAGAAAGATAAAAGAAAATGAGAAAAGAAAAAGAAAAAAAGGAAGAAAAGGAAAAAGAATATGAGAAAAAATGTTTGATTGCAAAAATGAGTGATGTATAGAAAGTACTAACAATGAAACAATCTGTTCTTGTACTTATGTATAAGGAAAATTTATTTAACACTAACGAGTTACCCAAGGATATACCCTCTTCTATTGTGTCTCTCTTGCAGGATTTTCAAGGTATGTTCCCGGAAGAAACTCCGAGTGGGTTGTCACATCTTCATGGGATCGAGCATCAAGTTGATTTCATGCCCGGAGCTGTCATTCCAAACTAACCAGCATATAGGATGAATCCCGAAGAAACTAAAGAATGACAATGACAAATTAATGAGTTGATGGAGAAGGGTTATATCCGCGAAAGCCTTAGGCCTTGTGCCGTGCCCATCTTGCTGGTGCCGAAGAAAGACAGAACGTTGCGAATGTGTGTTAACTGTCGAGCCGTGAACAAGATTACTATTAACTAACGACATTCGATACCTTGCTTAGATGACATGCTTGATGAACTAAGTGGTGCCAAATTATTTTTGAAAAGTGGTTACCATCAGATTCGCATGCAAGAAGGCAACGAATGGAAAACGACCTTCAAAAGTAAGCACGGTTTGTATGAGTGGTTGGTCATGCCGTTTGGCCTAACCAACGCTCCTAGTACCTTTATAAGGTTAATGAATTATGTTCTAAGATCTTTTATCAGTAAGTTTTGTGTTGTGTATTTTGATGATATTCTTATCTATAGCAAGACGTTGGATGAACATGTAATACATCTTAGGTCTGTTTTGAAGGTTCTTCGAAAGGAGACCTTATATGCCAACCTTAAAAAGTGTATGTTTTGTTCTGACAAGGTTTTTTTTCTATGTTTCGTGGTGAGCCCGAAAGGTCTTGAAGTTGACCAAGAGAAGATAAAAGCGATTCAAAAGTGGCCGAGACCAGCAAGTGTCAACAAAGTGCGAAGGTTCCATGGCTTGGCGAGCTTCTATAGGCAATTTGTGCCCAAGTTCAGCACTGTGGCCGCACCTTTAACAAGCATGATTAAAAAGAATTCAGCCTTTCATTGGACCGAAGAACAAGAAAAAGCTTTTTTTTACTTAAAGATTGTCTTACTAACGCACCCTTACTTGCATTACCTGATTTTACTAAAACATTTGAAATTGAATATGATGCATCAGGAGTTGGAATCAGGGTTGTGCTTACTCAAGATGGAAGGTCTATAGCGTATTTCAGCGAGAAGCTCAATGGTGCCACACTCAATTATCCCGTTTACGACAAAGAAATGTATGCACTTATTCGAGCCTTAGAAACGTGGAAACACTACCTATGGCCAAAGGAGTTCGTGATTCATTCCGATCATGAAGCGTTTAAACACATTAAAGGCTAGCAAAAGTTGAATAAGCGTCATGCAAAATGGGTCGAGTACCTCGAATCTTTTCCTTACGTTATCAAGTATAAGAAAGGTAAAGATAATATCGTGGCTGATGCACTTTTGAGAAGGCATTCTTTATTATCGACTCTTGATTCTAAATTGCTAGGTGAGATATTTGGTGAGATATTTGCTGCTTGTGAGAATGCTTCTATTGAGAAATTTTATAGGTACGAAGGCTTCCTTTTCAAGGAAGGAAAATTGTGCATTCCACAAAGTTCCATT